>NC_046974.1:7532144-7832144 GCF_009769545.1 Cyclopterus lumpus
CAAAAGGTGGGTTTTCAGCCGCGGGCAGAAGATGGGCTGTGACTCTGCTGTCATTGCACCACCGCGGGGCCGGGCCAGAGAACTACTTTGAATGAGATAACCTCTTGGTTTTATTAGAGTTACGGAGCAGCCAATCATCCAAAAAAGAGAGAGGAGGGGCAATGTTCACGCTGTGAGTGTCGGTTTGAGTTATTTTGAATTGAATGGCTGAGAAACACAAAATTCGCATTTAACATGTATACCAAAACACCGATGTTTGTGAATGAAAAAAAAGCCCTTTTAGTGACTCATGTCAGCCAACTTAAAGCTCTACACAATTCAGAACAACCACAGACTGCAGTTTGAGTTGACATTTCAATATCAGAACCACTTCCAAACAAATAAAACACCAGATTAAGACACATGAAAATATCCATCCTGCATACCCACATAGGCTGCAGCTTAAATCTCCATAACCATTTTTACCACAACAAAACACAGTATCAACACCGAGCAACCAAAGGAGCACACAGCTAATGGTGCATGCCTGCAAAGTGGTGCTTGGGATTTAGCTATTTCATGCTACATTGCACAAACATGTTATGAAAGCTGAGACTCCATAGATTCCAATGGGATAAGTCGTATCACTCTTCGACTAAAAACTAACTGAACCACCAGCCGAAGAAGAGAACAAAAAATAAACGTCACACCGACGTGTAGCCAGATGGCCAGTTTGAAGATAACCTCTTCAACTTTGCTTTGCTTCACTTAATTAGCACCAGTCTGTGTGCAGGTAACTTTGGGACGTCGGGGCATGGATTGCTCGAGGCTTTTGGGCTCCAAATGCATAACTCCAAAGAAATATTCACTCTAAAAGTCTTAGGTGGAAATCAACTCTTTAATGTATGGTGTGTTCCATCCTCATTTACTCTGACCCAGTAACATATACTGTATACTGATGCTTACACTGCTGCACCATACGTGCTTCTCCTTTATTATGATACCTAGATGATTTAAATTCACCTTAAAGTTGCAGAGAAACGCTAATCATTTTGAGAAGGGTCCTGAGTCATGCAGAGGCCTTGAGTTTAAGAGGTTAATGGTCTTGTAAAAAGTTATTCTTAGTCTCGCTGATTAGACCTCTGTTCAAGTTTAACTTGAATAGCAGGAAGGCAATCCACCCACTATAAAGAACACAGGAAGGAAATGACAAACAAAAGGGCTTGATTATTAAAAAAGTCAACATGTTTCGACCACTATAGGTCTTTGTTAGGGCACTTAAAATACACTTAACACTTACCTAGAAAGTAGCAGCAACCAATGAGGGGACATCAAATCACACAGATAGCAAAGACTATACAGAGAAAATAAATATGGGCTAAATATGTT
Organism: Cyclopterus lumpus; assembly: GCF_009769545.1. Taxonomy (NCBI): domain Eukaryota; kingdom Metazoa; phylum Chordata; class Actinopteri; order Perciformes; family Cyclopteridae; genus Cyclopterus; species Cyclopterus lumpus. The sequence goes on from NC_046974.1 coordinate 7,533,513, forward strand.
GCCGGTATTGCCCTCCATTTTTGAAGATCACCTGAGACATTTTTGATCTACGAATTAGTAACCTACACAGAGCGACCAGTGCCGTCTTCTTCATAGGCTTAGCTATGCTGGAAATTCAACAAGTCCTCCAAATCGAACCAAATCTTGGTTGGCAAAATCTAGCCTCCCCAGGCCTTCATAAAGGGAAGTGATGAAAACCTGACCAACATACAGTACGATTAAGAGGGATGCCAATCAGTCTTCATCTGTACACTTCCACATGCCGTGAGGGCTAAAATCATTGCAATTTGATTTATTCAACGTGGATGTGTACAGCATTGTAAGTGTCTGATCTACTGAAGCGACCCATTGCACCAAAAGCCTTGACCTTTCACATGGAGGTCTCACACCACCAGGCCGTCCCTCTAGCTTGAATGCCAGAGCAGTTCACACACACACACACACACACACACACACACCATACTTCATGCATTTCTGTTGCCACATTGTGACAGCACCACCAGCTTTTTCACCACTTCAATGAGCAATCCCTCCAGATTCATGATATCGTTTCACAGATATTTCCGCGCTCAAAGTCTAAGCAAATGCTCACGGTCCCCGCTGTCGGCAAATGTAGATATTCCCCATGAACCCTGTGGGTGTTTGATTTCAATCTGTGTGTGCTTGTGTTCATGCCACGCTGACTGTCCGCCCAACGTTATGGTTACGCATTTGAACCCAGAGGAAGTGGCAGCCTTGGACTAGAGATTGTCAGGTCTCTGATGATTACTCCAGCAACGTTCATCCCACCCCTCCACACAAACACTCCCACCCTCTCCGTGTCTTACATGTGCTCTGTTTGGTCTCAGGCGTGCTGACACTGACAGAGGGAGGGATATAAAGAGGTATTTACAGTGTGTGTCCTTCTTGGATCGTGTTTATTTGTTGGAATAACAGAAACCCCTAACACCCCTTTCCAATACACAATTAGTCATTTTAACATTGCTTTCCTTATCTGCAAATATACAAAACTTGTCAAACTTAATACAAAAAAAATCAAAAAAGCAATAGATTTAATTCTGCAATTGTCTGATACAACAACTAGGACTTACTCAATATATATTCAACATGTGTTCCTACTTTTCCTGTTATTCCTGCTGTCTGACGTCAACAAAACACAGTTGAGGTCAGGGGCAAAGAGTTGTGATATTTTCCAAATTCAACATATGTTTAACCTACAGTAAACACAAAACCATACATTACCAAAGAAAAAATATTTAAATAATCTCTCTACAAAATACAGCATTCAATATCAAAGTTTAAATGGGTTAAAAATGGGTTGATTTGGCATTATTAAGCTTACAATACAAAATTTAAGAAGATTTTTGAAGCTCACACTGGTCTGCACCTCAATGTGTGTATATTCTTAATATTTGAAATAGCTTCAGCACTATAATGCCCCGGACAGCTAGCAGTCATTCCTGCTTCTGGTGTCTGTAAACACCTTTGAGGATTTAGCTTTGAACACGCCACATGTGTCATTTCAAATAGCTGATTGACAGTTCTCTCTTTCACCGGGACACCAACATGAACTACATGTGACTGGACGAACATGTCAGTGGGTTTTGTTGACGATTTCCCAACCGGCCCAAAATAAGCCAAGCAGTAGCCGAATCGTGCTTCATTGTATATCGACAGCATCAGCTTTAAATCCTCATTAATGCGCTTTGGGAGTTTTCTTTTCGCCGGCCAGTCAAGTAATCGTCCAACTGTTTGCCGGTTGGTCACAATGTATCAAAATCAGCTCAAACCGACGCTCAAGTGGTTGTTTCTCCATTGGAACTGTTTAGCTATAGCATGAGCTTGGCTGTGTACTGAAGATTTAAAGATTCATGATTGCAATATTTTGTTCACAATATGGATAAAGCAGCTTTGACCTCGTTCTCTATGATGAAAGGGGAGGTAGAGTTTCCATCAGCTACAGTAACAAAATAATTGTTATAATGATAGCTTCCTCTGAGAGGGTGATGGTGAACACACACATTTAGGGGAAAAGAAATAAACAAAATCAAATGACACATTTGAAAAGGGACTGAGGGACAAATGGAGAGAATGAGTGTGAGAGACATATCACACATTTCAGCATAACACAGATGTACACATTCATCCAGAGCACTTTCTCTCTAACACACACACACACACACACACTGTCCTGAGCTGGATAGCGATTCAAACAAACATCCAATTTGCAGGGCAGATTACCCAGGGGGCCTCGCTGTTTGCCACCTGAAAGGGGGTTGGAGATGACTCATCAGAAAGATGCTAATATCAATTTTTACACACACACACGCGGCCAGGAAACATTCATTCTCGACAGAAGCCCGCCGCAACTAGCAACTTAATTACACTAATTTCACTGTGATTGTCCCCCACAGGAGCTCAAAAACACACTAACACACACACACACACACACACACACTCACACACCCAGCTAAGATAATGTGGCCCCAACACACTGAATTAAGGATATTGTCATATTGGATCATTTCCCCTGCGTGAGTGAGAGTGTGTGTGTGCGTGTGTGTGTCTGAAGACAATTAGTAGCCGCAGCAACACAATGTCATTCTAACAGATATGTTTGCTTTCTGTTTAAAGTGATTCAGGTCACATTTTACAGATTTAAGTTATAATTTCCTCTTCAATCATGTACATTTACTCACTCTAACACTGACAATAGATTAAATACTAAATTGCTGCAGCAATCACAGAATGATAATGTACCATACAATTGAGAATCTCAATCAAAAGAATGAAAGACTTGTTGAGCAAGCTTAGAAAAGGTTTAATTTGAAGTCATTTGAGGAAGATTGCAGGGAAATGGTTTTCTTGTGTGAACTTCCAGCTCCAATTATTTGAATCTTTAATGACTAGATTGACTAAAATGCCATTTAAATTACATTCAGAGGATACTTTCCAAAACTCCAAATACTCTTTAAGATGTATCCTTTGAGTGACTTTGAGATGAAATGTTGCAATTTATGTTTGTTGTGTTTTTATACTTCCTCATTTGAGTCCCAAAAGGCCCACATCAAGCCTGTGCATTGCAACTACAGTAATATTAAGTAAGGCGAGTTCAGGCCAATGGGAAATAAGAAATACGTGGTCCTGTAGTCACCATTAGAGTATGGTTTAGGCCACCAGGGAATGTCACAGTGCCACTATTTGTCCCATTGCGTGGTCGCTGGAAAAAAAGCAGGAAAGTTGTTAAGGGACCATGATGGACAATGACTGATAACCCTCAACCTATACGTTGTTTTGGTTTAGTTTACATCTGTGATTCATTGTCTGGTCCAACTTGGTCAGCAACTATTGGCGCCATGTTAGTAGCGATACAGCCACAAGACAACCACATCTACTCTAAAGGCGTCATAACTTAAATAAAACATTCAAAGTGTATACAAAAGATCGTGATCACAGTTATGTATTCATGAAAGTCTAACGCTCAATACCTCCATTGACATTTAGCCCAACCATGATGTTTTTTTTCCTAAACCTAAACAAACACAGAGCACAGCTGATACTGCGGAATTGTTGAAAGGAACTGTACAATTATGAATGTTTAAACGAGCCTGCGCTGTTCGACGTAGAATTTGGACAAAAAAAAGATAACGATCAGTGGTGTTTCTAAACATATATACATTTATACATGGATCCGTTTTTTGTCTTCTTTTTTCTGCCATCAGTTTACTTCTGTGCTAGAAATGTGCACTGTGTTTTATTAGGTAAAGGAAAGATAATACAAAAGAAGAAGCCAGAAGGAAGGAAAGGTATAGAGGACAAGGAGACAGAGTGGTATGTAGGGTGTATAGGTAGATACAGAGGCAGCCAGGCAGATGGAGAGAAGAGCCAGCAAATACGAGCGTTAGCGATGGATGGATGCTGCGATAGCGCTGAAAGTGAGCGGGACAGGAGTTGTTTTGAGCTGCTTGTTTGGACAGATGGCTGCCTGTGTGCTAATTACAGACGGAGTGCTTGACACTGAACACAATCAAAGAGGAAACTCGCTTTATTTGTTCAGCTTCACCCACACGGGCACGCAAACACACACACACACACACACACACACACACACACACAAACAATGAGACACTTTGATACACACAACAAACACTAATGAAAACAGTTTGCCAATGCCACAAAGAGGCACAGGCAAACAGATACAGAAGCACACGTTCATACACAGAGTCCTGCACAGCGGCAACTCTCCATGTGTGCACAAATGTGTGCTCGAGTCATGTCTCCTGCAAAACTCAATGTCCATCCTTTTAAAAAGACGCATCCTTGACAAACTGCATTGCATCGTGTCTGGTGACACGACGTCTGGATAATTGCCCTTTTCTTAACTTCTGTTGCGAGAGTCTACTATTTGTTGCAGCTACTTTCTGGGAATAAACAACATGGCAACACTAGCTGGCTTACTGGAAGGATATCCACTTTTTATCTCATCAGTATGGTTCAGCACAGGGCTGGATAAAAGGGTTAATGTGCTACAAAACTTCAGATTGTTGGTCAATTATCCGATGACAATGGGAGACATGGTTTGCCAACTTCTTAAAAGGAGCTGCAGCTTCAAAACAGCACACAACAAAATGCCCAAACTTTATGAAATATACTGAACACACATTTTGAGACTCATCAGCAAGTTAATAAACAGTATTTTTGTATTATAAATTGCTGAAGTCATTAGTCAAGCAATGGGCCTCTCGACACAAACCTTAAATTCTTTAGGGAAAGTTTGGGGAATAATAATATAACATATAACATAATGTTGAGAAATACAGTGTGATCTAAACTAAAAGACATAAAGCGAAGCAGTTTCCTGTGTGAGTGAATGAGCTTAAATCTTGCCTATAGGGCACCACATTCGCCAGGGCCGCTTCCTGCCGACAGAGCTCAATGTTAGTTTTGATCACGTTAAGCAAAGTCCCCTCTGTGAAAGGTAGAGCATCTCCTCAGATGTGTCACCAAATGTAACACTTCTCTTCCATATATTCTATACCCTAAGCCTAATAATAGAAATGTCCAATGTTGGAGTCAATCAATTTCAGCGTAGCCTTCCACGCCCGACTCATCCTGTTGAATCTTCTCAGCAGCAAATATATTCTCCAGAGACCAATGAATAGAAGACACTATTTAAAAATGAATGCAGTGTTTATTCACTCAAATGGCTGCTGAGCTGGCCCAAATGTAGACAGCTAGGCAGACTGAAATATTCAAGTGAAGTACAGTTTAAACTTGAAGGCAGGCAGGTATGGGAATCATGAGGCAGGCAAGGGTGAGGAAGGCAGTCCAAAGAGGCACAAGGGAAATCCAAAGTCCAGAAGATCCGGCAGAGGTTCAGACAGGCAGGTGACAAATTACAGGAAACTAAATCTGGAAACAAATTCATGGAAATGAAGGAAGTAGGAAGTGGTAGGCAGGTGGAATGTCAGGTGACTGGAGGGAAAGGGTTAGGGACAGTAGGGAGTGAGGGAACAACACAAATCAGAGGGCATCAGGAAGAAAATGGGAAAGTGGGAATGTGTCTGGAGGGAAAGACAGAGAGGCCAAATGTGACAATTGGCTCTTTTCCAAGAAACAAACAAAAAAAAGTTTTTAAAGAAAATACAAATATAACAAAAAAAATAATATAACAGATAAGTTTATATCCCAAAAACTGCAACCCATTCCAAAATCCACAACTGATTGTGTTACAGGAAATTTCCCCTCTGACCAATTACATAAAAATGGATGATTCAAAACACTGATAGGTAATTCCAGGTATACAGCACACACCATCATTGCACTCCCATTGCAGACTCCCAACTACAAGCAGCCATGGAACTATGAACCCTCGACCATGTCCATGCTCCACAAAGACTGCAAGGAAGATGCACCTTGGGGCATTAACTACTTGACAGTTTCCATCACTATTGTAGTCATCTGATCTTTCTTTGTATATATTACTCATGTACTGCACAATATACATCCTAGTCCTCGACTGCACTTTATTATTATTTTTATTATTCTGTTTGTACTATTTTTTAACTGTTTGTTTCACGTCATGTTTTGCATGTTTGTATCATTTTGTCCTTTCTGTGGACCCCAGGAAGATTAGCGGCCGCTATGGCGTCAGTTAATGGGGATCCAGTTAATATAATAATATAATAAACCAAGAGCTGTTAGCCATGCCACCAAGCACTAAAGTCCCAAATGATATGTGTGCAAAATATTATAGCACAGGAGAGCCCAGAACTATGTATTCACTCAACCTCTTGCAGCTTACTTCAGACAACATGGATATTCCACCACAAATAGGCGGAAGTTAAAGAACCATAACTGTGATTGACAGCTCTTACTGTCAGAAGAAAAACTTTTTTTTAAATTTGGAACTGTCTCATGTATAACTGAAAAAGCTGTCAATGACCTGTCCACCCCTTGTTACATCACGCAGGTGTTTTCAGTTCTAATTAATCTTCTGCTCAGGTTGAAGATGGGCGGAGCCACAAAGAGATGGCTCTGTGTGGAGCTATGCTGAGGATTTGAAGAGGAGGGCTCCAACTGAATATACTCAACAGAAGTATAGCGACAGGTTAAAAAGGGAACTTGACATTCATGCTTTCCGGGAAAGGGTTTTAAGACACTTGATAGGTATACAGACAGCATGTTCTTCCTCCTCTCTTTTTCATCCATATCTTTTCTCTCACTCTATCTTGATCTCACTTCCTTTCTCCTCGCCTCCCCCGTTTCTTTTTCCTCCTCCTATCCTTCCAAGGCCACATGTAAGCTTGTTGAATTTACAACCTACACAACACGTTGTTCCCACATCCCTCCACGGCTCAGTCACCTCCAAAGCATGCTCATTATGAGAAAACATAACGAGCCGGGCCTTAACGAGCTTAACGAGGGCCTAACGAGGTGTTGGTGTCTGTCGTTACCATGACGTCTAGTCACACCTCGTCAGGCAGCCATACAATACAAGGTGCCAGACACCAGATGTTCTGTTAGATTTGTTTGTTTTATGGTTTTGTTTTTCCCTTGTAATTTACATTTATATTAATTATTTATTTAATTGGAAAAGTGAATTTATTCTTACAATTGTTCTTTTTTAAAATTTGTTATTGATTTCACATTGTGTGGCACCTGTCTGGTTTATTGTATTGTAACGTGAAGAATCCAAATGGCTCTATCAGGAAGGTTCTATTGGGTTTTAATGTAAGAAAATAAAAAGTTATTTGCACTTGTGAGTTATTGCAACTCCAACGAACTGTTTGCATAGGAGAATAATTATCGTGTTATATGAAACTAGATCATTATTGCCAGATGATTCCATACGGGATTCAATGATTCAAAACCAGATTCAAACGTGAGGTCTCAAATATTAAGTCCCATGTCGGGTCCAAGTCTTACACTTCTTAACTAACACGTTCAAGTCAGAAGCAAATCTTTACTTGCTTTAGTTCAATTCAACTCGATTTGATTTAATTTAATTAAATTCTCAATTCTCTTGTAATTGGAGATCGACTTTTGCATCTTTTCCATGACCTCTAGAAAATAGCCCAACGCATACAAACGTAAAAAGATAATATTCCTCATGGAATCTAACAAAAACGACAGGTTGCTCACTCTTCCCCTTCCAAGACTGCAGTAACGTGTCGCGCCCCGAGTGCCAAACCGTGGTCACTCAGGTGAAACGCAAAAGGCTTCTTTCTGAAAGAAATATGTGAAAACATATAGATATGAATAGTATATTCCATTTGCACAAAATATTACACACTGGCCCTGTCATTTGTAGTGTTCGGCTCTTTTGGTCATTTTAAATAAAAGCCAAAAATTACAACAAAAAAACTGAAACTGTAACGAAGTTAAGGTGTCTTGACCGGTCATTGTCTCCAGTGGATGTTCCTATAGAAAGACCTTGGAACATCAATGAAGCACCATATTTCAGAAGCGCTCCACTTCTGTCTCCTTAATTTCTTTATGACAGCGAGTCAAAGAAGTTGGTTCGCGTTAAAAAACTTTTCTGCCAACCCCAGTATTTTGATTATTTGTTTTAGTTTTTTAGTGAATGTTTACTGGAGTAAGACAGACCGTTCTGTCGCCGCTGACAAGGCCGCGAGCCCGGCTCAGACTGAGCCGGTAATCTTCCTGTAAGAGCCGTTAAACCACCACAGCTGCGGCAGGCAAGCTGCCACCTGAAGCCAACTGGACTGTCTCATGCCACACACTTGGAAAAACATACACACACACACACACACACACAGATATACATCTTATAGAAAGACAAACAAACACAGTGCACTTTTCTCTCTCTTCCAGTGTCCTTGGCTTCTTAGTGTATATTTGTGTCGTTCACACACATTTAAACTGTGTGAGAGAAAAATAGAGCAGATCAGAGTTCACGGTTCGTGGTTTTTGTTGTGTTTTATGTGAGAGAAAATAAAAAAAGGCCCACCAGGGAACACACGCTGTCTCCTAATCGTGTGTGAGTGTGTGTGCATGGGGGTGTTTGAGCGTGTGTGTGTGTGTGTGTGTGTGTGTGTGTGTGTGTGTACGTGTGTATGTGGGCAGTTTAAAGAAACACACAGAGAGAAAGCAAAAGCAAAATAAAGGGGCAGAGGGGTGAGATTTGGGGAAGAAGGGTTTACCTGTTTATTTATTAATTTGTGTCAAACACACACACAAGACACACGCACGCACACACACACACACATGGATCCAGTCCAGGAGTGTCAGCTTGCTATGAATAATAATCAGCGAATGATATTGTTTGAGTGTGTGTGTTCGTGATCGAGAGAGAGAGAGAGAGAGAGAGAGAGAGAGAAGGATGGTTACCGCCTCGTGTAATCCCACTCAACAGGAAACATACACTCCTGGGATGGGACATTTTGTCTGGTGTGTGTGTGTGTGTGTTGGTGTGTGTGCGCCCTCCCTCCCAGTGAAGTGGGCACACAGAGGGTACTTGTGTTTATAAGTGAGGAATTAACGGCATGAATAAAAGGTTAGGTTTAGCAGAACACACACTTTCCTCTGCTCTTGGCCCTTTCTTCTTCTCTTTTTATTGAAGCCAAGCCTTTCTGCTTTGTGTGTCTTTTTATTGTAATTACAAACTGTGCAGTGTGCTTTGCTACGAGCCCACTTTCACACTGGGGGGGGACAATATTATGAACCCTGAGTATGAACTGAATGGATCTGCAAGCACAAATAAACAAAACACCGACGTACCTATATTTTGGTTAATCCAAATTATTTTGCTAATCAAATGTCAGCTAGGTATACTGTAGTCGATTGTAACTTCCATATTCAATTACATCTCTGATTGTTTTACCACTCACAGTATGACCTGTCAATCATCTCACATTTAAATCTCCGTGCCAAAGGGTCTTATAGCACCGTGTTTCCTCGGTTGAAGGCCCCTCGATAGCCTGAACCATGTCGTCACCTCGTCTAACATCTAAACAGAAGACATAAACACACACACACACACACACACACACACACACAGAGAGGCGAGTCTTTGTGAGGAGACTTCTGCTAGCGTGTGTGCCTCTGATGAGATGTGCGTATTGTCAGAGCTTGTTTGCAGCAGATAGATAATTAGCTGAGTAAATGAGCTGGTGAGACGAGATCGGCTGAATTGACATCTGTATAATGTGTGATCATTTTATCAGCCAGCTCGGCGATCGTCTGTCGTTTAGTGCAAAGATCCGGTTAGCTCGTCAATGAGTCCGTGAATCAGCTGATCACTCAACCGACCAGTAACCAGTTAGTGTGTGTTCACCACACAGGGTCACTGGGAGCGACTGGCATCAGAGAGTGTAATAAGCACTTTTCTTTGTCACTGGTGGGCACTTAATGGTACATTAAAAGCAAAATCCTCAAGATTTTTTTATATAACAATAATATTTCTGGCATTCTGGTATGGTCACAATTCCACATACGCAAAGTGCCCTTTTGATGCATTTCTGACACAGAGTAGCTGCTTACGCTGTGTTTTCTGTCACTGTCATGTCATCTGAGACCGGCGCTGTCCGCAGTGCCCTGCATGAGGCCGCAGATATGAATCAGCTGGGAATCAAACGGCAGTTGAAATGCGGTAGTTAAATCCTATCTTTTGACGGCTTTTCAGTGTTAGCAGAGATTATAAAATAAATGTTCAAATTCGACTGAAGATACATGAATCAAACATGTTTTTGAGTGTGTATTGGAAACAGTGGGTCTACCTGCAGCAGCAAGAACGGGATCACCTGTTTAGGGCTTTGGGACACAGTCCGGCCCACATGATTAAATAAGAAGAAATCAGTAGCTTATGTCAGACTACAGACAATTTCATCGCATGACACTTATTACTGTTATGGCCAGCAAGACAAGGTGACGTGTAATGAATAACTGAACAGCCACATCTAACGGTATTAATAATAAATCAGTACTAAAATGACAATTACCGAACCACCATGTTGTGAACAGACACATTACAAATACATTTGCATTTTGGAACATAAATGTAGCTGAGTAAGTCCACCACTAGGCATGCTGGGAAATGTGTGCCGTGACTATAATATCTTTACGACTGAACCTCATTTTGATCCGCTCCCGTTTGAGTTTTTTAAAATCCAGCCAGTAAAACTGAGGTTGTCTTGTTCTGCACACGAGCTAAACACTCCACCTGGTTTACAACGCTGTTGGTTCCCTCGCTGTTTGTCCATACGCCCAACCAGTTTAATAACATTTAGTTTGGATTATGAAACCGCGCAGGCGCCTGGAATATGCTTACGTGTGGGCTATTATCATGCAGTCCAAATCAAATGTGAAAACTACATTTATAATGTTTAATTAAATATATATAAATCATATTAATACTGAAAGAATGATACTGCAGGCCAGTTTAATGACTGGACTTTCTCTGCCTGGTGAAGTGCAATTTAAAAAATATTCAATTTAAGAGATGAGCATGCTTTAAAATACATTGAATATCACTTGTCATAGTTTTCAGATATATATATAGCAACAGCCGGTGTCTCGGTTATAATAGAAGTACATGAGCAATGGACATCTTCGTCGCTAACACACTAATAATACACATCATTCAGGACATCGGAGGGGCAAGCGAGACAGGCAGTCCCCTCTCTCCTTCAAGCATGGGAACATCCGTGTTGAACATTAAAATCCTAGAAAAACCTTAAACCCTTCCTTTATTCTCCTCCGAGCCCTCCTCCTCCTCCTCTCCTTGCCCTTCTAGATCCAGCCTAGTCTCCTTTTGCTATTTCTGAGCCAATTAAAGTTGTTCCTCTGCCTGGTTTCCGGATGGCCGAGTGAAGTGGACGGCCTTCAGTATAATCCCAGAGAGAGGAGGGTAAGGATAAACTCACAGCAGGTCATGGAGGAAAAGAGGGGGCGATGTGTGAGGTATGTCTGAGAGAGGCATGTAGAGAAACATAAAGTCAAATAAAAAGGTTCTGATAGGAAGGTCGGACCCTCCTATTGACTATTTTAATATTTCATTATTTAATCATGATTTTCATCTGCATCTGCCTTCAGTTATGATAGAAAAAAACATGCTGAAGTTTAAATAAATACCTAAATCCACTGTGGAAATATTAAGACTTTTTACAAGACTGAAGTGTGAAAAAGAGTCACTTCTACAGTCCGAAGCAGTTAAAGATGTCACGGGACATCTTCTTGTAATCCAGAGTGAAGCATGATCGCTGCTGTCATTATGCAGATGTGGTACATTGCAAAACGGGGGTCAGTGCGACCTTGTGTTCTGGCTCCCTGCATTACACCGATATCTCGACAAAATGTGGATACCCGTCGCATTTACATCACGATTTGAAACAGACTCATGACCAATTGCATTGCTTTTTCTTTTCTTTTTTTTTATGGTTGCTGATCCAATATAAAAAGATGAGATGTCTATCTGGCAATGATTGAAGAAATGAACCTTGGACCGGTCTCAGGTATCTGAGCTTAGTCGGAAAATATCTCTCTTCGGCATGCTATTAAATTTAGTCAAATCTAGCTTCAGAGGGAGTGTAACCAATATGTCTTCTTATTCGTTGTGCGTGATATCTTTGTCCCGGTTTCTGTTTTCCTCTTGGTTTCAGATAAAGACGATTATTTGCCGAGCCTTTTAATACGTTTCTGTCAGCAGCGCACTTATTGGCATCCGTCAAGATATTAGAGGCCCATAAAAATATTCGGTTCCCCGGATGGGGGGACCGACTAAAACACTCCCGGGTGATGATTCTTTAGCCCTCTTTAATATCTCAGATGAAGATGCAATCGATCCACAATTCCGTCCGGAGTGCTGAGGTGAGGATCTTCCCACAGTGAGACCTCGGTGTGTTATATAAAGCAGATTAATATCGCTGCCGTATTCAGACTTCCAATAATGATTACTCCACCTAATTAAAAAAAAAAAACTCTGCTGCCTTAATATGTTTTGTTGCTACAGTTTGCGTATCTGTGTGACTTTACACAGAGCTGTCTGTGTGTCATTTGATTCAAAGTCAAAAGCATGAAATAAGTCAGGCGATGATGGAAAACCGGACAGAAAAGGACACATAAGCTGAAAATAAATTCCCATCGTGTACATTATCATGCAAACAACATACATGCTAACACTAATTGCATGTGTCAGTGGGTAATGTGTTTGCTTTTTGTTGTTGTGGTTTATCTGCATTTTTGCATGTTGGTTCCAGCAGAAGCAGGCATGTGAAAAATCACGTTTCGCATTTGGGATTGTTCTTCAATTTCATGCAAATATGCACATCCTGTTCAACTCAGCATGTGGCCAAATGTGGATGATGCATCATGTGCATCATCCACGTGATGCATATGCCATGTATTGTACATGGCATATAAAAAAACACACTTACAGGCAGACAAAAGTATATATACAAGGACACAAATGCAACAGTTAACAGCGGTTTGACTTGATGGAGCAGTCTGGAACATCTACGTTATATATAATATTGGGACACAATAGCTGTGGTATGCTAATCAGGCCCAAGACAGCATTTCCTTTTAACTCAGACAAACGCAGTGGGAGCTATAAGGATGATGACTTTATTAAAATAGCAGTAAAAAAAGTGAAGTATTGTCAACTTCTGTAAATAACCTGTGGTAACTCGAACAAATCAGACCAAAGGCAGCAAAGGAGAGAGTAGATGAGACGGAACCACAGCAGGATAGTGCTGTATTAACAAACTGTGTGTGTGTGTGTGTGTGTGTGTGTGTGTGTGTGTGTGTGTGTGTGTGTGTGTGTACACACACTCGGTTCTATATGTGAGTATGCGCTTGTGAATGTACACAGCATGAGCAAATGTAAAGTGTGTACTGTATGTGTGTGTTTAGTCAGTGGGTCAATATCAAGAGTCAAGCTTTATCCCTGTGTAATCCAGCTACCTCGATGAAGGTGTGTGTGTGCGTGTGTGTGTGCGTGTGTGTGTGTGTGTACACACACGTGTTAAGGACACACACTTTATCCCTGTGTAATCCACTGACCCTGATAAACAGAGATGGAAAGGGATATCTCACGTAGGTGTGTGTGTGTGTGTGTGTGTGTGTGTGCGTGTGTATGTGTGCGTTATGAATCTTAATGAAAACAAATTTCCCACTTACATCTCCTTGTGAATGTGATTGCAATCAAGGACGCAGATCGATGTCGATGTGGGCTAACAGACGAAACCGTGGGAAAAGATGATTCTCTCCATGCGCTGCACTTTTAATAATCAACACATTCATAGACCACTGAGAAATAAGCCTTAAAGGAAGTGGAGTTCATCTTGAAAGTCATCAGGGACGTGTTTTCTTTTTTACGTCCTTGCTCAGGAGTTCGCTCGCTTTCGTTTCGGGTTGAATACATTTATGTAGATTAATGTATAATACTAATATTTAGTTGTTACATTACCCCCAATCTTGAAAAGTTAATTCATGTGTTTAAGGTAACACATATAGACATGTTAGATATATTTGTATAGATATGTTGGCTGAGAAAATGACATTTATTTTACAGCCAACAGTTGTTTAGGGTTGATATGTTTGTCACATTATTTTTCTCGGTCATTATTGTTATTTTATACATCGATCCTGGGTTGTTGCCTACAATGCACATATGTACTGCCATCATATTCTACAGTTGTGGTTAAACTATACTAGTTGTTGACATCTTCTTTTGGAGCGCAAAGGGCACGTTCCATGCTCCTGACATGTGATTTTAATTTGCACATTTCCGTAATTATTGAGACGATTCACCACTTTTTTGAGGTAACTTAACAAGAGTATATTTCTCCTCGGGGAGCTGTAGCTTGGCTGTGGTTCTTCCATCGTCAAGTAACTGGCAGCTTAGAAAGCTCCACTTTCAAAGTGTCTTCTGCCTTCTCTTCTTACCTACCACTCCCTTATCTGTCTTTTAACATGCCATCCATCCATCCATCCATCCATCCCCCGATCTGTCTATTTCCATCTGTACCCCTTGGATGGATCCAGCTGTATCCGACTGTCAATCAAATGTGAACTCTCAGAAGCAATTGATCTGATTTTGACCAAACTGGAAGGGCAGCATATTATTGTGCTAACATTCCAGGTGTGAAATACACTCAAAACACCTGTTGAAGTGCATCCAGGGATATATTCGGTTTGTACTGTAGTCTATACATCTAACAGCCTTGTCAAGTAAACTTTAACACAAATAACTTCTCATCAAAGAAGTCGTCAAAAGTGGTTGTCACAAGTTCATTTTAAGGTTTAAAGATCCGTCCTTAGACACAGAGAGTGCATATTTGAAAAAAAAATAAGATATCATAAGAGCCATTATATGATAAAGACACAAAGATTGGTGATTCGTAAAACTGCCAAAATGCATCCCCCTCATAACAAATAAAATAAATTCATTAGCTAAACCCAATATGTGAGGGGAAAAAAAAAAAACCTGTATGACGTCCATCTCCAACACATTTCAACCAATCAAGCTGTCACTTTACACTCACACTGAGATGCTGCTGTCGCTTGTAAGAGCCAGGATTTTTTTTTTTTTTAGGGAGTTAAACTGACGCACTTAGAAAGTCAACGATGTCTTCAGAAGCCAGAAAGGAGACTTGCGATATGAACACACACACACACACACACACACACACACACACACACAGAGTGCACTCAAAGAACACAAATCAAGCTGTGCCTGTGAAAGAGTGAACGTCGGTTGTCTCGACAACGCGGGGAGCCACCTACAGCTGAACAGTCCCACAGAAAAAGAGTGACGAGATTGACGGGTGCAATTGGAGAAAAATCAAAAATGCTCATGGCGTTCAGCCCATATGGCGTATATATATATTTGTGACTTCAAACAGAATTCACCTCGTTTCTCTTTATTTGGTTTCGCCTCTTTGTCTCTCAGCTGCGCCATCTAACTTCACTCGCCTCCAGTTCTCCCCCCCGATAAAAATATCCTGCTTGATCCACTTCAAAATAAGGCGCCGCATCACTCTGACGATCAAGCGAGACTAGTGGTTTTATAAAGGACTGCATTTCTTTTGTGCGTAAAAAAAAAATGTATTCGCAATAAAAGGTGAACTTCCTTTCATTTTTCCTAAATGAAGAAAAGCGTTGTTGTTACAGTGAATTATTACCGTGCTTCAAACAGTGTTTTGCTAGAATAGACGAGACCCTCCAACTACGTTTATGACATTCATTTCACGATCAACGATTTTAGTCACTTGGCGACATACTGATTCATAAACTAAATATCACATGGTCATCGTTTTTTGTGTGGTCGTCCCTCAGAGGATCGGCTAGCATAACGTAAATACATCTCGTCAATGAAAGAAATGCCCGATTTGTGTGTGTTTTTTTTTCGAACAAATGCAGGTCAACTTAAACAAAATGGTGTTGTTAATATCACAGATGTCTTAATGCTACATTTACGCTTTCTTTCATCTTTTTACACACTGCTTTTTATGCTTTTTCTCCCGATCCTCCCTCTCTTCCCTTCCTTGCCACCGACAGAAAGCAGACATGGAGATGGAGAATTTAAGTACATCAGATGGTGCTGTTTCCATGTGTAATTTTTTATTCTGTCTAAAAGTGACTCAACCAAAGTATTTCTTGACAAAACAAAAAGGAGTACTCGATTTTAAACCCATTTATGATACCTAAAGATAGAGGTCAACTAAATCCTCATGAAGACCCGAGCAGTTTCCTTTACATTACGCACCGAACATCATTTATTTAATGGAACAAATTACTGAAGATTGTTTCAGTTGGGGAAGTAGGTCAGACCGATGCCAACTCGAGTTGAAATGTGACTTATTTTATAACGGAGCACGAGGAATTGGTAATTTGCACAAAACCCGACAGTAAGCGTGGAGTGGGTGGTACTAAAAGTGACAGGGAACAACTGCACAAAGCCCAGAATAATAACACTGTTCCACATTGCACGAGAATAACTAGAAGTAATGCAAGCTTCCTCCACTCATCGCATCTTCAGAGGGCTGAATAGACATTCTTGAAAACTGTAGTGAAGCGTTAGGAAGTCTGACAGCGTTCGCTTGAGAGCCCTTTAGGGGATTGGTACTTATATCGAATACTTTTCTCCGTCACTGTCGGGTGACAGTGAGAACACGTTATTGTTCAGAAATGTGTTGCTAAATGAAACTAAAAGAATGGAGGAGGTTTTTCCCTCTTAACATGGCTGGTATTGAACTGCGACAGGGTCTCCTTTGCTCGGCATTGGAGGAAAATTAAATCACCCTCAGTGTTGTCACTTCTCGGGATTCGTGTTTCCCCCGTAACACGATTGAATCTCTTTTTCAATGTTGTGGAATACTAATGTGATGTTTGTTTGTTTCTTAGCTTCAACTTGGAGTACAATGGCACAAAAACAATCTGAAAGTTAACTTTGTTGAGATCTCCATTCTTGGCTCTCCACACAGGGAGATGATGCAAGAATTAGCTTCAATTCCTTATATTTCTGGACTAAATTAACAGATGTGAATTTACACAAATCAAGATAGAAATGCCACATATCGACCGAATGAGACTCGTTGCAAACAACTGTCCCCCCCCCCCTTACCCCCCCTGCTGTCATGTGCAGAGGTTAAAGTTATGGATTTATAATTAAATGATCGGGGGAACGTTCCACACGTCACACTGATCCATAAGACACAGCAGGCATCACTCGATCAATACCTGCTGTTTTTACTTCCCTCTTGTCTTTAACCTTTTTCTCGTCCCATTTATATTTCACGTTGACATTCTGAACAAACGGACGTGGCGCTGACAACGTTGACGTACGACGAGGGTTAAACCAGGCGCCCTGTATGTGGAGTGCGACCCCTTTATTAAAGGTGATGTACAACTCTCTCTTTGAACCCATAGTTACTACACACTTTGTCATGTTCACGTGTTCAAATTAAAGTAAATCCTGTTCAGTTGAATGACAGTTTGAGATCAGAGACCTTATCAAAGTTTTACATCGGATGACCGTGAAACACCGAGTCACGCCCCCCCACCCCCCCCAGGTTGCAGAGCGTTCTGACCACTGCACATGTGCAATCAATCCACTTTGACAACCAGGAGATTGACCCTGAAAACAACTTCAGTCAGAAAGTGGAACAGTGAGGCCAAACCAAGGCAAAATAAAACTCAGGTAGCATTTTTATTTTGAAAGTGCTTTAAAAATGATCAGTAAAATCTTCTTTTTTTTTTTTTTTTTAATCGGTTCTAAAACGAAAAGGTAGCCAATGGAGAGAAGCCGAGATTGGGCAACCCGGTATCGCTCCCAACTCGACGAATACACTTGGCGACGCCCCTCGTCGTCAAATCTAACTGAAACATTGAAATATTACATATAGTTGCCCCTCAACCTTTCATATTCCAAAAAAGGGAGATACAAACTTGAGCTTCCTCACATCCAACACGCCACGACTCAAGAGAGATGCCATTCACCCGACTGTTGAACCCCACCAGTCCATTCCTGCTGGATTACAGCGAAAGTGTCGAAGGAATGAAGCGCTCCCTTTCTCCTCAGGTGATCCTCGTTTCTCTGGGCAGACAAAAAACAGAGGCTTCTTTCCATTCCCAAGTTTTGAATATGACAGCAAGTGGGCGAAGCACTTCATCTTCACTTACAAGATTGCTCCGCTACAATCTTGATCGCGAGACGTGTGTTCAGAAGATTGTAAAGCACATGGAAGCTCTTTATTAATGTTGAGATTGACCTTTCAGGAGGAAGTCTCTTAAGGGAACCAATTTGGATGTAACAAGTCTCCTATGGGGATGCAGGGAGGTGTGAGCAGTAATAATACATTCTACACGTCGGAGGGTTTCCGACTTCTGAGAGGGGAAGAACTGAATCCATCAGAGCTCAAAGTGAAGCATGTTCGTTTTGTATATGCTTTGCACTCGAGAAATGGCATGTAACCGAGGTTTTTGGGAATCTTCATCCTATTACTATGGATGAACCTAGAGTAAGACATTTTTTTCTTGGCGAACCCAATTAAATAATTGCGAATCAAAAAATAATGTGCTCCCTGATACATGTTATTGAACATTTGGAGACATCCCCTAGGGCTTTGGGGAATTGCGATGGGCATTTTTCACACATTTTATCGACGAAATTCTTATCGGCAAAAGAATTGAGCGCTAACTCGATAATTGAAATACTTATTAATTGCAGCCCTGAACATAACTTCTCATTTGAGTTGTTTTAAAGGATAAGACACTCTTGCTCCAAACCATGGCCTGGAGGTACACGTTGGTCTGTGGATTGGGTTTTGCAGCCTTGAGTTTGGCATTTTTGCCGATGCCATCTTGGTTTTCTGGAACAAGAAGTGACACGAGAGGGTGGAGCTAAGTACAACCGAATGCCGACTGAGACGTTTTTAGGCAACCGAAATGTTACAATTAACTTCCATGAACTGAAAACACACTGTAAAAAGGGTTGTAGTTCTAAGACGAAAACACCAGACAACGCCATTGTAGCAACCTGTCAATCACACAGCCACACCCTAAAGCAAACCCTACATTGTCATCGATTTAAATGGGACCATCATTTTACGAAATCATGCTGTATTGAAGAGAACTAACAAGCGAATGTTTACGGAGGTAATACATCAAGTGATGAGGCTCATTTTCTCATAGACTTCTATACAACCAGACTTATTTTTGCAACCAGAGGAGTCGTCCCCTGGTGGCCAGTGAAGGACTGCAGGTTTAAGGCACTTCCGCAATGGCTTACATTTTAGAACACCCCTTTTTTTTTTCAAACACCCCTTTGGAAAGTAACAGAAACTGTCCAATATTTTTGGAGCGTGTACGTGTGTGTAATCCATCCCAACTATCATGCTTGTACTGGCCCCGTGTTTTTAATTGCATAATGAAGTCGCTACAGGTACTTTCTACATGATAAGTTCACCTGTGGGGTGACAGAGTCAATCACCTTCCTATCCAGTCAGTTTATGTATTTCATTTGGAAGAAAAACATTCACATAAGCACTGCAGGTCAGTTTATAACTTTATGATATATAACAAAAAACATTCGTCATTAGACTGTGCTTTGAATTGACATTTCAAATTGGTTGTTCTGAGAGAGAATTCACCGTCCACGCCTGTAAGTACAGAGTGTACAATCAAAACATTTTCAAAGTCCTTTTGTGGTTGGTGATGTGCGACTACTTGGATGAATCATACAACAACAGACAGCCTCTCTGGGGGGACTGTATGGCACTTACTATTCATGTTCATCAGATGGTTATTATTTGTGAATTTGGTAAACACTTCAGCTTCTCATTTGACAACATTCCTACATTCAACCCACACCGCTATTCTACATCTCTCCCCTCTCTCTCCTCGCACATCTCCTCAACAGACTGACAGCATGCCGACAAAACATGTTCTCATGTTTGAATGACTCAAGGTAGAAATTAATAAAATACGTGCACAAGCTAGATTAGTGAGACTTTTTAAACTGAGGAACTGGACCAAATCTCGCTTTTTCTATTTTAATATTTTCCTCACGCTATACGTTTGGAAGTTTGGCTGACTGTCAGGTCTGAGCGTTCACACCTATAAAAGGTTACAGGGGGTTTTAAAACTGCCAAGTTTATTCTCAAAGTCGATGTCTGTCAAAATGACAGGCGTTGATGCACTCACCAAAACATATCACACATACTCACACTGGGTCTCAAAGGACATCACAGGCCCACATAAAGCCTGTGCATCGCAACTACAGTAGTTTGTTACGTATGAACTGGACTCCAACACAATTGATTTAGTGATACTATGTAAATGGATTGCTTTTGGAGACTTTTTTTTGGAGTTTGGGATGATTTTAACTGCCGTGTCCAGGAAGCATGGAATAAAGAGTCTCCCGGTGTATCCGAAGAGAAAACAACGAGGATTCGCATGGTGTGAATGTGCAAATGAGTATTAAAGTATCTGACGTCTTGGAACACACGATTGTTTGTTTGAGCTTTTGCTCTCAGACTGTCGTTCCTTTATTGGGAGGCTGACAGCAGGCAACCTTGGAGACGCACCCATCTCGCTTGACACACGACTTCCGTGGTGTCTTGTGCAAATATCCCCCCTGAAAAGCCGTGACTGAACACAGCCACGGTGTGCAAAAGGAGATGATCTGCTCATGCCTGTCAACTTCCGACAGACACCAAACAACGACCATTCTCGTGACGTTGTGACGGAGAGCAAATAATCGACACGCGTCACATCCGATTCAATAAACTTTATCGCAACACCAAAATAGGTACAACTTACACTGTAGATTCCCTAAAGGCAGACATGAAAGAACCAAAATACAATGAAGTTATTTACATGTGACACACCCAGCATTATTTTTGCCAACTCTTAGAAGAAGATCTGCCATTTTATCCAGATTTCATGATGACCACAGACACAGTAGACAGTACTAAAGTGCTAAGTGAACAGTATGATCCGTCTCTATAAGAAAAAGCCTATGTCTCGTTGGGACTTTAAAAAAATTAGTCTTCTCACTCAAAAGCAATTTTATATGCATCCTTGAGGGCTATAAAATCAATTAAAAAAAAAAATCAATTCGAATGATTGGAAGGAATATGTATACCGTCACCTGCATACTCATGCACTCATCAAAATGTGGCATCACAGAGCTGCGATTGGTCAAAAAGACCACAGGGTACCTTTGAATAGGACATTAATTAAATCTGTGAATATGACATTAAAGATGAACTGCAGACTTTCCCAGTCGATTTATTTACATTCGTACCTTTTAATACGTTTCACAAAATCCGGTAACAAGACTGAATTCAAAGTCAAATAATAAAAAAAAAGAAAAATGTTACCCCTGGATCAGTATGAAATGCTTCCTCCAGCTTAATGTTCCTCCAAAGATCAAATGCCCCCAACAGGAAAAGAAACTAGTGACCAAAGCCATTGCAGTTCATCTTTAATAGCGTGAATTCACCTTTCGGCTTCGACACACAGCCTGAGGACTTTTTGTATAAATAATTCAGCTTTCTCAGCTGCACTGTAGTTATGAGGAAAACACATTTTTGTTAGTTATGACAAACATAGATATACGGAACAGATAAATATAGGCTTTTGTTGTGAAATAAACCGTTGCTCACTTTCAGATCACACTTGACCTTGGCTGACTTGACCTTGATAAATGAGGGCCAATGGGACTTCAAAACCTTCGTCTGTAGAGCTTCATTAAAACATGCCTTAATGTCTTGGGCGGAATGAAACAGGGTCAGTTGTTACAAAGTCAAATCATTGATAGGATTTGAACATGTAAAACTCCAAAAATCAATAACTTGTTGAGGTTGGGAAAAGGTTCAGAAAGTTGAGTTTTATATGGAAACCTCTAGTTTATCGATTCAAACTACATCCTCTAAAATCTGAGACTCACTCAACAGGTTAGGGTCACTATCTTCAGAGGCATAATTATAACGTTATCATCATTTCACAGTCCAAAATATATATGTATATATATACACATACATTTGATAAAGCAATACCCACCACATAGCAATGATATGGTGATATGAGCTGAAGCTGAAGCGTCTGTGTGTTTATCTGCACACTTGAGGATGTTGAGGCTGGGACCCACTCAGAACCAACACTGGGGTCAAAGCAGGGGACACAGAGACGTGGTTCTTCACTGGCTGGTAGCAATCACAACGTCAAGCCACAGCAAAGTGACGACAAATTACAATTCGCCATTATTGGTGGCTTCAGAGTCGGAGCTTATACACACACACGTGGTGCTGTGCACATCATATCATATTGATGTGCACAGCATCCAAAAGCTGAATACAGCATCCCACAAGTTACAAGAACATGGTAAACTAAGAGCAGCTGCTTCATCACTCGATTGAACGCTAGCCAATGGAGCAGTACGGCTCTCATTTTGACATTATTATTTGTACGTACCCTTTTTAATCCTTCTACAAAGCTCAAGGTGCCTCTGTAAAATCCCAGTGCATATGTCCTTGTTCCTTAATTTGAATTAAGTTAGTTAAAAGCATCTCGTCAGGTGGTTCTCTTTTGCAGATCCTCTCTCCAGCTCGGCGAAGCCCCGTCTTTAATAGTTTTGCAGCTCAGGAATGTTCTTGTAGAGGTCCAGTGAGTCGGGGTTGGAGAACGCTCCTCTTTGTGCCACCGCCCGTCCAGCAAGCACCTGTTTCACAGCCACCTCCACCTTCTTACCGCTGATGGTGTACTGCAGAGGGGGGAGGGAAAGGGCTGTCAATCAAGCCGGGAACTGACTTTTACAGTTGTGACCATTGTGGCAGCGTAATCTGACAGGTGTATTCATATCGGAATGATATTCATATTTCTCTTACCGGAATGTCACTGGTCTCCAGCAGCAGAGACGGGATGTGTTTGGCGGACAGAGCTTTCCTAATGGCTCCTTTTATCTTCGCCACCAACTCCGGACAGAAGGGCCGACCAGGCGCCATCTTGAGGAACAAAATAACTCGCTCTTCTCCCTCGGCATTGTACTGAGGAACGCAAAGACTGTCCGTCACTTCCTCGAACGCCTCCACTGCAAAGAGGAGAGGAACGGAAAGGATAGAGAAGAAGAAACAGAAATGCAAATTGGAGGCAAGGTGAGAAGAAGGGGAAGGGAGCGAGGGAGCGAAGGTTAGAAGAGAGGAGAGAAGAGGAAAAGATGGGAGTGTTTTAAGAGCAAATGAACAGAGGAAAAAAACGTCAACAACAGTCAACAATAAGAAGAAATTGTGCTTTTACTACATTATGTTGGCTAAACAAATAAGTGAACAAAATGGGATGGAATATCTTTTTTCTACCAACACAAAGGGGACTTTGTCTCCATCTGAAATCCTTTCATCCTTTCCTTTCACCCACACCCGGCACCTCCACCTGTAGCGTTCAAGACTCACCGATGTTGTAGATCTCTGAGCTGCCAAATCGGACTCCGTTGGGGTTCAATGTGCCGTCACTGCAGAACAAACACAAGTTCAAAATCCAAAACTCTTTTGGTTCCGTCTTTGAGAAGCTGTCTTGCCACACGTGGAGAAAAGAAAAGAAATCTACCAGCATACAGAGACAATTTCAGTTTCTAGAAGTTTGTGATTCTTTATTTCTTCATGCACATGAAATATGGAAAAGATATGTTTGACAAATTACTTGTTTTCTTTCATGAATATTTCCATTTACCCGGAAATAATTGTATCCTCTTTTGGTGTTTTTAAAAACTAGATCAGGCTTCTTTTTTTTATTTATTTTTTTACATAAAGCAATCTTACAATGTGCCATAAAGGAGCCTAAATGGTCAGGTGAGCAGGATTTGGTGGCATGCAGCAGTAAGGTTGCAGATTGCAACCAACTGAAACGTCTCCCGTGTGCCATGTGTGGAGGAGAATTATGGCGGCAGACACAAAAACACAATAACAATAATATCTAGGTCCGTCCCAGGCTACTGTAGAAACATGGCGGACCCGCTCCCCACGTAGATATAAACATCTCATTCTAAGGTAACAATAACACAACAAATAACATTTTATATTTCTGCCAATAGATCCCCCTAAATGCTTACACACTGCACCTTTAAGAACCTATGCGATAAAACCTTTTTTTTCCCCTTGAACAGTTAATAGCTGACCTTCTGCCCAGCATGACGACGCCTCCCGTCTTTGGGTTGATTTTGCAGTAATCTCCGTGAGCCCACACCCCTAGACAGAAAGAACGTGTTGATCAAAACACACATTAAAACAGCCGATGAGAAAAGAAGTCAATAATGATATTCAGTGTAAAAACGTAAAAGATGTTCCGAGTTATTTGTATGTATACAGTATGTAGGTTTGTATGTACATGAGATGTTTCTGTGCTTACCGGGATATGTGGAAAAGTACGCTTTGTCGTATTTGCTCCTGTTTTCGTCATTCCAGAAGTGTGTTGGCTGGCAGGGGATCGGTTTCAAGCAGACAAGCTCCCCGCTCTCTCCCCATACGGGCTTACCTGTCCACACACACATTTCACAAGAACAAAAAATAAAGTTAGAGCCTCCGGAAACACACACACACACACACACACACACACACACACAGACAAATACAAAATCACCTGGTAATGTATCCCACCTGATACACTTTATTGTGTGGTTTCACACAGACCTCACCTCCTCCCTTAGGAAGGTGTTAAAGGCTTAGAGAGAGACTAAAATAATAATCCCCGAACTCTTCCCACAAAACTGCCTTTAAATTATCACTCAATCCACTCTCCTTTGAGGTGGTGGAGACACGCCAGTGCAGCCTGCAGCTGGGATCGGGAGCTGGGGAACAAGGCACTAAAATCAATGAGAAAAACATACAGGGCTTTGAAGACTCACAGCAAGGTAAACATCTCTCATTTTGGTTTGGATCGTTAATGAAAAAAATATATATTTCCCTTCAGTTGATACCTGTATTTACCCGGGGAGGGTTCACTAATTACTCTAAGCACTGGCTAGCTTTGAATGAATGCCAATGCATACTGGTACATCGACATATGGAAGTAACCAAGCATCACTACATTCTTCTTCCGTTAGCTTCAGAAGCAGATGGGAAGTTTGCTCAAGGGCATGGCAGCAGTTTGTAAACTGGCGTGCGATTAATTTTTCCTCATTAACATGTTCCAGTTCCTCCTAGGATTCAAAATGGCAACTTCCTTACGTCGTCTACATGACCCCTGCACTCTGTTGGCAACGTACTGTAGAATGCGCAATAAATCTCTTAATAAGAGTTTTGGCTGAATGGAGAGAAAAAGCAACGGTATTCCATTTATAAGCACACGCACACACACACACACACACACACACACACACACACACACACACTCTCTCTCTTTCTCTTACCATCGAGGCTCCAGGCTTCCACAGCAATGCCGAGGTTTCTTGTTTGGATCTCACCCCGATACACTGGCACCGTTGGGTTCTGACCCATGAAACAGGACACTATGTCAGTGCCGCCTGAGCCGAGAGATGTGGGGGAAAAAAAACAGACACAGGGGAGATTTAGTTGGTCGATAAAACAACTCTACCGCTTTTTGGTCTCTTTTAGCCGATTGTTTTGGATTTAAAAAGGTGGTGATGGCGGTGAGGATGGTGAAACACACATTCACACCTATTTACATTACTTTTAATGTACTTAATGCCTTACAATGCATTCACCCATTCACACACTCGCGGCAGTGAGATGCCATGCAAGGCCTAACCCTCAGGAACAACTTGCGATTACAAAGCTGCGGATTGAACCACTGACCATTCAATTTAATGGAGGGAAAAAAAGGATTTCTACATGCATTATAAAGGCTGTAACCAGCAAACGTTTGGCAAATTAGGATGATTAATAACTTCAATGATGAATCCATCATCCAAAAACAGAAAACACTGACCCTTTTCGCACAAACACGGTAATTATATGTTGGCTGTGTTCTGTACCTGAGTGGCAAAAAAAAAAGATAAATTAAAGTTTAATAAAGCTGAAGTTAGAAAAAAAATCTTCTTCCAAAGAAATCAGATACAAATTGCATAGTTTGTTTATAACCTGTGGAATAAGGTACCTCCGTAAACCCAATAGAGACATTACTGAACTAAACATGTCTTAGTATTGCTATCAATCTTACATTACGACAACACAAACTGGCAGTTCCTGCTCCACCTCCATTGACCTATATAGGAGTTCTACACTGTTGCTGAACACGAACACACACACACACACACACACACACACACACACACACACACACACACACACTTCCTCTGGCGCACCATCTATTTGTCTCTTTCTACCTTCCAATCATCTACCATTTCTGACACGTTCTATTCATCTCTCTTCCAATTGTTCCAACTCTACCTCCTTGTTTCCTTTCTTCTCTGTATCATAGACTCCATCCATCCATCTTGTTTGCTTCCTCCCAACAGCGCTCTGCCCTTCTACCGCTCCTCTCTTACTTTTCTTTACACTTGTTCCCTCTTTTTGTCTCGCTCTCTCTCTGCCAGGTTCTTTATTGGGCTTTAATTGGCTCCCAGGAGGAAGTGGAACTTAAAGTGGGAAGACACGCAATTATTGTATTATTACACTCATTTTAAATAGGTGGGTTCCCACACACACACACGCGCGCGTATATTTTAAAAGGCGAAAGCCACTGCAGATTTCTTAGGAAGCCTTCCATCATCAGCTATTTAGTGTGGGTGTGTGTATTGTGTGTGCATACACAAGAGGGTAACTTGTCACACTGATCTCATGCTTCCAACAGAACTGACTACTCTGAAGAAACAGATTTTATGAACTCCCCACTTGTGTGTGTGTATGTATTTGTGTGCATGTGCTTTCATTTTTGTAGGTGAGACTACTTTGAACACCCTCTGACACAGTTTTGGGTCACACAAAGCCACCGACTGAGACAGAAAAAACAACCAGTTAACCAACGCATGGATTCATGAATTCAAAAAGGGAATTCTTAAAAGAATACACATACTCAAAGTCCCAGGAAGACTTTAAAACACACACATTCAATATCTGTGCAGACACACATGCACACGCAAAACACAGTAAACTCAACCCAGAGGAAAAAATTTAAAACGAAAGCTGAGGGGTATTCAACTTGTCCTTCTTTTACTGAGAAGAAATGCAAAGGGGAAGGGAGAAGAAAAAAAAGAAAAAAAAAGAGTAGAGGAGTGACATATGGGATGTCAGGCGGAGGTATATTAGGATGGAGGAAATCCAGCAGGGAAAGTGTTAAAGTACCCCAATGAGGCACGACGGGGGTCTGACATCCCTGCTGGCAGGATAACACACACACACACATGTGCGCACACAAACACACACACACACACACACACAGGGTGAAAAAGGCAAAGGGGGCCTAACACATATGCCACCGCGACCACCAGTCAGTCCCATATGCTGTGATAAATCCTAAGAACACACACACACACACACACACACACACACACACACACACACACACACACACACACACACACACACACACAGTGAGTGTTGAACTCGGGGGTCAAGGTTAGGTTGGTTGGCAGCCAACAGAGTTGGAGCCTGGCTGTTGCCCTTGGCGACCAGGAGGAAACTGATGGGGCAGGACCTGCTGTTCTGAAGAACATTCACACGGACACACGATCCACGCTTACACACAGATCTAGTCCCGTAATTCAAATAATTACTATTCTTAAAAAAGATAATTACAATGTGTTACAACTCAATTTTATAGTTTTGGAAATCCTGTCGATCATAATGATACATAATGATAGATAATTGTTACAAATCTGTCACTCATTTGGAGGTAAAAATTGATGTGGGTGGTAAGTGGAGTCAAATCTAAACTAGGAAATTTTGATCAACGCTTACAACTGGGAGGAAACCTCTGGTAATGAAAAGCAAAGCCAATGGGGAAGTGCCTTGAACCTATATTAATGATAGGGTCAGGGGGGGCAAAAAGAAGTCTGATTATATAGAAGTCTACAAGAACATTATAATACTTCTCTCTTGATTTAATACCTCAGTAAACATTGTAAACATGAGTTTATGGTCTCAATCGCCAGTTTCAAATCCACTTTAATACAGAATGATGGTCTTTAGAGTAAAATAGACGATTAAGCAGGATATGCTACAGGGCGTGGCTACCTTTTAACTGACTGTACCTCTCAGCGATGATGCAAAGTGAAGAGGATTGTCTGAAATCGCTGTTTTAGTTCATTATAGAGTGAAATATTGAGTATTTAATATGTAGAGAATGAGGGAATGAGGAAGGGATAAGACACATTGGGCATTACTATGGACATAACCACTTGATTTCTACAAAGGCTGTCAGCATAAGACACACAAGTACAAAGTGTGTGCAGAGACATGCTAAAACTAAATGAATAACATAGATACATAGATGTAAATACAGATTTCTGCCTTGTGGGTGACATTTCAGGGTACGCTATTGAGTACCATCCTTCTGCCTGCATAACATTGTGTGTAAGTGTGTGTTTGTGTATGTAGGCATCTGCGGCGGTATGCTTTCCCCACCAGGGTTGCCATTCACAGTGGGTGCGTGGTGCATAGCTGCCGTTAGTCCGTGACACTCCAAGCTGCGACTCAATGTGTGTGTGTGTGTGTGTGTGTGTGTGTGTGTGTGTGTGTGTCCATAATACGTCCGTCACCCAGGCTGTGCTAAATATTAAACATTTCAGGACTCACAGAGACGGATAGCATTCTACTGTCCTGTCAACATAACAATGGACCTGTGTTTGTGTGAGTGGAGGCGCTGTGGGTGGTGAGGAAAACGTACACTTCTATGCAATTTATTTTGTTCCAATTGCCTTTGTGTCCGTCAGTCCATTTTGTGTCACAAATGCTTTGCTGCTCTATGTGTGTGTGTGTGTGTGTGTAGCTGCAATTGTTAATGGAGTACACACTAATAGAATTTGGAAAAGCTGCTGCTATTTCCCCCCCCCCCCCCCCATTTATCTAGATCCTTAGAAAAGAATGTGTCCCTGCAGAGTGTGTATCAGTAACCTGAGATGGAGCCCAGCAGCACGTTGCTCTTGATGCAGCGGTAGACGTAGTCGTAGCTCTGAGGTTTGAGAGGAGATCCAGTAGAAAGGATGGTGTGGAGAGACTGGAGGTTGTGCGTTTCCACTGGGGAGAAGGAGATAGGGCAAAAAGATGAATACAAAAAATAGTACAATTGACTGCATATTAGAAAACATCTTGGGAACATTTTGAGCATCAAATATTGAAAATTGTCAAGTACATTGTCAGTTGGCGTTTTTTAATTCAGTTTTTTTTTTTAAATAAAAAAAATCCACACACAATTTCAACCTGTGCACAGCTGTGGCTCCATGCACCCCTCCTGTTGTGTTCAAGCAGTTTGACACCCTGATGTGACACAGCACACAAGCTTGCATGGAATACCACACATACACACACCTTTAGTGCACTCTGTCACACACATATGCCCAATCCACAAGCCAATAGCACCCTGCAAACTAATAAGCTTCCAGCCACCGACACTCACACCATAAAAACACAAACCGATACACATACACACACACACACACACACACTCAGACACAGTGGGAACTCTTGCTACCCCCCATCATGCCTCCAGGTGTCCGGTCCAAATGTCAGCCCAGGGAAAAGGGCCCCTCCGCTGGGGCAGCTAGTGAAGAAGCTCCCCCTACCCTTCCGAGCCCACTGGAGGCAGACACACACACACACACACACACATACACACACACACACACACACACACGCTCTGCCATGCCCTCTTTCTCTAATAAGCATCCAAACACACACACACACACACACACTGCCAAATGGATCAAGTGGCTGGCTGACTGAAGGGGATGTAGCAGAGAGAGAGACAGAGACACATTTTGTTTTCCGTGCCTTCCTGTTTAGCCATAAAATTGGGAATGTGTGTGGTTCATTTACAAGTCGCAGACAGACAGACACACAAAGCAGGCGCCATGAATAAAGATTTGTGGTGATTATAACAGCGCACTGGGATCTGAGACACACAGCAACATTGGTTGTAAGTGCTAATTTAGGAGAGGAGAGGAGAGGAGATGTTGGGAAGGATAGAGATTGTAGAAAGTAAGGAATTGTAAAGACTGTAAGTGGGAAACAGTAAAGCCTTTTGTATTAGTTATAAGTGGTAATTTACATGAAGAAGAGAAGAACAGGAGGATAATTTGAGAGTTTAGATGAAGGGATGACAAAGAACACACAAAGAAGGTGAGAAAGGGAGGAGCAAAAGGTTTGATGAATAATTATGTAAACCAAATGCCAGCTTATGTAATTCAATATAAGTGGTATATCTTTGTCTTTCACCCACAAAAAGAGTTGCATTGTCATTAGGTCAACCAGGTATAAAAGTTGAAATATCATCACAATTTACACCAAATTGAGGACTGGAGCCTAACAATCATTAAAAATAAACACCTTGTGCTTTGTTCTATTACAATACCCTGTGTACCTTTGCAAAAGAGCATAGCAACGCAGCAATAATGTTAGTGTGCATTCTCAAAAGGGACAGAAACAGTGAAGAGAGAACAGCCCGTATGAAGGTTAGCAGGGAGGCTAATAAGCACCGACACAACTCTGATTATGTGCGGAGATCTGGTTCTCTCTCTGGAGAGCAG
This sequence comes from Cyclopterus lumpus, assembly GCF_009769545.1. Taxonomy (NCBI): domain Eukaryota; kingdom Metazoa; phylum Chordata; class Actinopteri; order Perciformes; family Cyclopteridae; genus Cyclopterus; species Cyclopterus lumpus. The sequence goes on from NC_046974.1 coordinate 7,564,177, forward strand.
TGACACTAAAAACAATTAGTTGGTCATATCCATGACTCGTATGAATTATCACAACAGCACTTTTATTCATTCAATTCAGTGTCAAACACCAGAACACAGGGCAAACTGTTGATTTATGCAGTAAATGGCAAAAAGGACATTTAGAGTCAAACAGCACTATTATAATGATTATTGTGTCCATCTGCTCTTGTTGTGTGTTTATGTGTGTGTGTGTGTGTGTGTGCGTGCGTGTTTTCTGCTTGTTTCTGCTTGTTATCTGTGTGCGTCCATGCGTGTCTCTGGATGTCCGTGTGTAGGTGTGTACACGTGTGTGTCCAGGACCACAACTCACCGGGTTTCAGGTTCCTCTCCTGCAGCACAGACAGCCACTTGGCCCCGGTGCCTAAGATAGTGATGCTGCAGAAGAGAAGAAGATGGACAAAGTCAGAAGATTATTTTTTTCCAAGCATATCAATATGAAGTGACGCATCCTTTAAAAAAAAAAAAAAAAAAAAAAACTGTTCATTATTTTGGGAAAAAAGATAATTTGTGTCAGAGTTGCCAACAATGACAGCCATTGCAAAAGCCCTCCTACATGCTTGTGATATATTCTGCATTGTGACAGCAGAAACCTTTTAACAGCCGAACCAAATTAGCAAACATTATGAATCATCCTCTAGGGTGGCAAGAATATTATTGGATGGACAGGCTGGAAAATACAGGTGGAACATCATGTCACCTGGCTCTAACACACGGCTTGTGGCATAAGATGTGATGTCACATTAGAGCCTGCTCCATTTTTGATGAATAGCATCTGCAGTCAAATGTAAGATTTTAATAAAACATAAATGAACATGAGATTTTAGTAAGGTTGACAATATCAAAAGGTTGTATTGTAGAGTTGGGTGGTCTGAGCGAGCTGGGACAGCAACCTGCCTGTATTGGCAGAGTAATAGTGAGAAGGTAGAGTGTTATAAAAGGGTTTATACACTTGCATAAATATGATTGGATGGTTACTGGTGGGAAAGCATGGAATGACCTGAAGCAAGCATGACATCAATGCTCAGCCTGAACTGACTATGCTCCATTTGTTGCCCTGAATCTGTGCAGGGCATAATTCCAATGTCTGTGTGCTGAATGTGAAAAATATATTTTTTTTAAAAGAAGGAAAAAAAAAAAAAAAGGCCAACAGTTGAACAGCGTTGTCCTTTAATCCCATCTGCTCCAGTGGAGCTGCTCAGTCGCTGGGTTGTATACTGGGAAGCTCCCAGGAGAAGAGAGTGTGTCACTGTGCAAATGAAAAGCAAGGTGATGCTGAAACAGAGCTTGTGTGCTCAGTCAAGCCTTCATGGATAGATAAGAAAAAAAGAAAGAAAAACAACTGATTGGGAATTGACTTTCAACTGAACAAACAGTCAAAACACAATAATGGTCAGTGTAGCATAAGAGGACAAAATGTCTTCTTTGTAAATGTTCTACAAGGGATTAGTTCAGAGGAGACCGTATCGACAGGATGTTTGCGCACAACAACCCTCGAATGCAATGATGTTGGACGGCTGCTTTCTTCTGGGTGAAAGGAAGTCATCCTGACAGCTGACAACAGTTGGACAACGTCTGGAAAGCAAGAAGTGACAAAACGTCACTTCGGTGTTCCCCTGCAGTTTTAATTGTAAAACAAAAAGGGCCTTTTAAAGTCGGCCTGCGTCAATGGCTGATGTTTCTGTCTCCGTCTGCATCTTCTTGTCTTCTCAAGTTATTTTTGTTGACATCGAATCAATCAAACCCGCCTCTTGTCACTACGGTAACCATGTCCGTCTATCAAAAAAGATTTTTTTTTACAGAAAGAAAAAGAATCGGTTCTCTGGGAGACAAAACGACGGTCGTCTGTTGCCCGGCTGGTCAATAACCAGGAATTGGTTTGCGCTGAAGAGATGCGATTTGTTCTCGCATGTTCGAATCGACTCGTGTTAATAGAGTTGTTGAGAGGGTGAAGGAAGGAGCGCAGGGTTAGATCAGGTGAAATGTTCACAGAAGTAATATCTCAAAAGGGAATGATTTGAATGATATGTGCACTGGCCAAATGCATGTGCACACACGCCTCCTCCATGCTGCCTCCTCATGCCTCACCCTTTGTGCCTGCTTAAATGTCATATCTTGAAATCATAAACTATGTGAGATCTAATCTGATTCACTGAGAATCCAAATCTCGATGTATTAAAAGACTGTTAATGGACACTGTGGACTAACCAGACACGAATGCCATGAATGGCTAAATCTAGCAAATAAGATGTGACAAATTAAGGTACTTTATCACATTGATGGAAAGATTATAAAAAACCCTTGAAACTGTACCACTCATTGATTTCCAGCATTGTCCACAATGGCCTTATACACCATGAGATATTAAAGGGATGGACTCTGTGGAATGAAAATATTTAAGGGGATGACAAATCTCTCACGATTATATCATCATATTGCCTACCCTTTTATCTAGGAGGGTTCAAACTGTTTGAATATTACAACATACTGCAGAGCTGCTTTACTTATCCTTCATTATATATATATATATATATATATATATATATATATATATACACACACACACACAAAATAATATATATATATATATATAAAATAATATATATACATACATATAAAATATATAAATATATACATATAAAATTATATATATATATATATATATATATATATATATATATATATAAATAACAAGTAAGGGAAATTATATTGTACTGTGTACAGTAAACACATTTTTATTTAAGACAGTATACACACACACGGTATGTGTATATTTCGTAAAGGCTGTATAAATATGGTCTACTCCTGTTCTTACAGCCATCAGATAAGGCAGATGACACACATACACAAAAAAAATAAAACATGTATCATCTGTACAGTCCATCTCCGTTCAATCCATCAGTTCTGACCCCCCCCCCCCCCCCCCCCCCCATCTTCCATCTGGAGTTGTTTCATTTGGAAAGGGTCAAAGGGTCAGCCTATTCTGATTGGAGGCAGGTGGCCAGGTGTGGCTGCTAATTGGGTGTTTAGGATGGAGGGTGGATGGAGTAGCTGCGAGTCTCCGTTTGTGAACGTCTGCCTGTGTTAATGCACGAGTGTCTGTTTCACGGGAGACATGTTGCTGGAAGCTACTGAGCCAATAAGAGACACTTGAAGCCAATCAGACACGAGGGCGCCTCGGAGCCGCCGCAGCAGCGTTAATGTGTCTCTCTGCGCGTGTGCATGTTTTCTAAACTACTCTCGCACTTATCCTCCACCCTGGAAAGTATTGTAATATAAAAATGGACCTTCGCTCTCCTCTCAAGTGTCAGGAGCCACGAGGAACAATTTGAAACCACCGTGTGATGGCGTAACTGTTCGCCGATTTGCAAATGTAAATTATGCAAATTAAGCTTCTCTTCGGGTTGTTAACTGTGAGCATGAATGCTAATAAACTCAAACTCGGTATTAAAAGTGTGAAGCGCTACATGTTCTTTTTTAAATTATTAATAAATAACAAATTCACTGCCGTTTATACAAGAGGACTTCAGTATGATAGACGGCCTCCTTATCCGGTCAACACTATTTGTAGGGTTTTCAAATTACACCTATTTCTTATGACCTCTTCCACTCACAAACAGGACGCCGGTACTGAGCCCCCCTCCAGGAATGCAATTTCATCTCTATGAGTTACTGAAAATAAAAATGACTTTTCCATCAACACTTCCAGCCTTCTGTGATCCAGTACTGTGGAGCTCTTTCCGTTTTGTCCTATAAAGCGTTCTCCTTTTGTGCTACAATCTAACCCGGTGGCAGCCAATCACAAAGGCAGAGCAGAAGATGGATGCAGAAATGTTTCTGTTTTAACGGTAAATCGATATGCTGCATGTAGCACTTTAAAAAAAAAAAAAAATTTAAAAAAAAAGTCTGGATGTAGTTTAGTTTGTGAATAAATACTCTTTGTAAAAGCCTTGATGAAGAGTTGAGTCCACATTACAACATTCAGACGCAGCGAGAAGACGAGAGGTTATTTTAAAAAGACTATGCCCACATTTCTAAAACTGTAACTGAGCAGGCGAGATGCAATCTGCTAAACCCATATCTGTAGTCATCTCCTCCAACGAGGATAACTGGGAATATTGCGTTGGCAAGGGACAACATTTCTATAGTTGGTGCAAAAGTACAGCAGGGATCTTTTTTTCTGACATCTCAGCTCAACACACAATGGACAAAAGTTGGGAGAGACAAGAAGATCCTCGGAGAAAAAACAGAGAAGCCTCCAAAGTCCTGTTAATACATGGAACCTGTCACAGGTATAAATGTTGTAACCTTTTGCTGCTTTAGTTTTCACTACGGCCCCCTCAATAAATCTCTCTCTCCGACGTGACACAGGGGAAGTTGTGAGATTACTTGTGAAGATCGCGGCCTCTTGTCTATATAATATATTAAGTGGCAATGACATCGACGTTACTGGTAAAAACATGAAGTATGACATCTTGTTTCATACATGTTATGACTTATTGTCTCTAAATAAATAAAAGGTATATCTGTAAATAACATTGTACATAAAGAACCTCTCAAGTGGCTCACATTGGTTAGTCCCTCTCAAGCAGATGTTGCGAAGCACAGAAAACTACTGCAGAACTAACAATAAAAACAAGTCTTTTGGGACTCTCCCCATGCTCGAGCCTCCCCTCACCTTTCCCTCGTTCCCTTTTCTCAAAAGGCAGCCGATCTGTAATAATCCATTATAGCAAACAGAACGTTTTGTTGTGCAAAATTACAGTACCTCTCCTTTCTCATAATTGAAAGTGCAATCTTTCAAAAACAATCTATAAAAGATTTAAAACTGGGAAATGTCAATTGTTAAGCGTGATGCAGCAGCAAAAGAAGTTATTGCAATTCCACAACTAACCAACAAAAGCTACATTTGCAGAGGAGGCCTCAATGTGAGTTTAGGACTCTCCAAGGCTCTCCAACGGATTTAGTTCAGATTAAAAAAAATGTCCCGACATCAATTCAAAAGATGAGGGTGGAAAAAAGTGTCACGTCAGCCTCTCCCGGAGGGTTTTCCGGCGTAGCGTTAGGATCTGGAAAATGTGTCGGAGGTGGCAACATCAGCACTTAATTGGTTCAAAAATCTTCACACCGTTTAACGGGTTCGATGTGTTCCGTCACACTGACAGCCCCACGGTGAATTCCTCTAAGTGGATAATATTGCCAACGCTATTATAACCTTGTTCACTTTATTTTCCTCGTTTGAATTATTTCTGGGCAAACAATCCTCGAGGTTGAAAGAAAAAAAAAAGTATAACGTTTACTGTCTGTCAGCAAAAAAAGTCAATCCAAACAATACTGTTGGTGTTAATGAACCATACCGCATGTGCAGCAGCACAATCCTACTCAAATAGTTATTTTACCAGGGTTCCAATCATCATATGAAGATCCTAATATGTTGATAATTCACATCGCTGGTAAAGTTGTGTGATCTCCAAACAGATCGTGCTCTGAGTTTCTGCAGTGGAAGTACTTTCAGGCTCTAGAATTCCCACTACTCCCCATCTGTGTCATTCATTTCTCCCCATAACTCGCTTCCTAGCTGAAGGCAATATGCCATCCGGGCTGCACTAAAGACGTGTCTGAGGCATCACTGCCCTAAAACGGCCTCTCACTTCTGCTGACCGCAGTGCATTGTTTTCATTCGTTAACCACCGGCTGACCGAGTTGCTCTCGTGGCAAGGTTGCTCAAAGCACATCCGTTTCAGTTTTATAGCCGCCATTAGGGGCGAGAGATTTCCTGAAATGATATTTGTAAAATGACACATTTCTTTGCAGATGACACACATTTATTTCGTTACAGGAATGTTAAAAAAAATATATCCATAACATTTATCTCGTCAGTCCTTTGTATTAAATTGTGCCACCTTAAAAAGACAGAGTTCTCTTCTCCCTGCTACTTTTTTGGTCGTGGAATATGTCTACAATAAATTGGTTAAGTGTATATTTTGCATGAAATTTTGCTAAAGAAATTAACAATATGAATGGAATAAATATAATGCAACATAAGGACTTAATCTAAAATAAATAATTAAGGAAAATAATTTCTCGGGGCACAGCTCTAAAAACGTATCATTACACCGTCCACAGAAGTAAACAATGGAAGACGTTTAAATTTTAACCAATTAAGGGCTTGCCTGCAAACATACACACTCACACAATATTTCCGTTAACCCCTTTGCCACTGCAGCATCCAAAAGACATTAGAAGATCAACACTGTGTTTAGCATCTGCTGCTTACGGTGGTGAAAGTGGTGGAGGGTTATAGTTATGGTGGGAGCCATCTCTGGACTCGATGGTAAACTTTAGCTTTCAGCCGTCTCGGCTGCCGTGTAGTCTGACCCGGGTCATCCAAATTCACAGCGCCGCCATCAATCTCAATAACGACACGCTCAAGACACGGCCGACCTGCTGACTTCAGGTAGCCTGTTCAGCCACATAAGTGCAATTTCAGGGTGAAAGAGAGGCAGCTGTGCTAATCAATAAGAAAGTTGGAAAGTGAGAACTTTCAAAGTTATGTGAAACTGCTTCTAGAATTACATTTTCTCCAAATCGTAAAAAGGAGAGTAAAACATGGCGGCATGACGTTTGAAAATCCCGTTCTTATTTTCCATTGGGTTCATTTCCAACTATACACCAAATAATAACCGTACTTATCGAAAACAAAGATATTATCTTCTTTGTTTATACACCGTCTCCCCTCTTCACTTTATGTTTCTGTTTTCTTTACAACAAAGACATCCTTTTCCCCTCTTCTCTTCTCTCACTTTAACAACAAGTAATAAATTAGTCGGTAAACAATGAATGTTTATTGTATGATCGGTTGCCCCCGAGGGTCTACGTTCTCGATGCACATTATAAACAGCCAAAATCTTTATTCATAGGTCTACTCTTGTGTGCGTATGTGCACAAGTTGCCAATTAGGCAAACACATAATCAATTCTGTGGTTGAAAACAAAACCTCCAAGGAAAACCTTACCCTTTGCCCGTGCTCTTTCTCACTCTCTGTGCATCCACTTCCCTCTTTCTCCTTTGATTGTCTGGTTTTTGTCTGTACATTCTAGGTCCACGTCTCTGCTCTTCATTCCACAAAATATTGTATTAAAAAAAAAAGGGAAAACCCGCCTTGCTTGGTTGTATGTCAGTTGCACTATTTGTGTTGAAAATGCAATGTAGGTAAGGCTGCACTGCATTCAGTTGAGATGTGTGTGTTTTTCAGATGTTTCATAAACAATTATCACCTAAATAGTAATATAAATGGATGCTTCATGACCAAAGTCGGTTTTTTAAAAGGGCAATTTAAATAAAATAAACAAATCTTCCAAGAGAAAGCAAAAAACAGTCATTGTCTGTCTGTCTTGTCATCCTCACCTGTGCGTGTGTGTGTGTGTGTGTGTGTGTGTGTGTATGTATGTGTGTATGTGTGTGTGGCTAACTTACCCCAGCTGGTCTGTGAGGTTCCATAGTACATTGGGCGTGGGCATTAGTGGAGAACCGTCATACAAAACTACAGAGGCTCCCACTGCCAGAGCAGACACCAGCCAGTTCCACATCATCCAGCCGGTCTAAGGTGAACACACACACACACACACACACACACACACACACACACACACACAGGTCAGTTTATTTGGCATAAACACTCCTTTCTCATCAACATGGATAAATGGGTAGCAAAATTGAAAACTCATGCAGACTGCGAGTTATGTATCTGTGGTTCATATCACTGTGATTCTCTTTTTTTCTGCATGCTGAGCTACTGCTTTGGCATCATCCCCGATACTTTTGCATATTGATTGTAATGTTAGCTCTCCAGACAATTGTTTGCGGAGCAAATAGAGTATACACTGTACGAGGCACTTGTTAGAGAAACGATCAGTCAGTTAACCAATAAACCGATTGACAAAAAATTAAGAAAGAATTCTGTTAAATCGATGAATCATTGAGGTCATGTATCAAGGGAAAATGCCAAATATTTCCTGGATCGCGCTTCTGAAATGTGCAGACTTGCTTAAAAATCTAATGCTGGTAGAGATGGAGCGATTGATCCACTGCCGATCAAAACCGGCAAGTCGATCTCACATAAAAGAATGTCCCTCTGTGTTTATCATCAAAAAAGGAGCAAGAATCTTCTAGGAACGACTAAAAGTGATGCACAGCTCTGATATTTGGCACTCAATGCAGCTCATCAGACAATATCTGTTAGTATGTGTGTGTGTGTGTGTGTGTGAGTGTGTGTGTGTGTGTGTGTGTGAGTGTCAAAGCTCATGATTAAAAACACTCCACAAAACATTCTATCTCTGCTGGTAACTGAGTTGAAGCAAGAAGAGAGCGGTAGAAATCGCCCCCAGATCTTAAACATTTATGGTACCATGAGCACGTCATGTTTATTGTGAAAAGAGTGCGGACCTACCGTGGTGTAGTAAATGATGATATCACTGCTGGTCATATTGCCATGGAGAATGTGTTCTTTCAAGTGTTGGATGAGCGTGCCCTACAGAAGCCAACAGACAAAGTGAGAAAGGGATCATTTCAGGTTATTGTTCATACATTAATTCATGACTTTGACATTTGATGAGTGCTACCAGTGTCTGGATAGTTAATCAACAAAAGGTAGCAAAGGTAACAGTGCTGATATGTTACACATACATTTGATGCACACAATGCCAAAGACATCTGCTTATTAGATAGATAGATAGATAGATAGATAGATAGATAGATAGATAGATAGATAGATAGATAGATAGATAGATAGATAGATAGATAGATAGATAGATAGATAGATAGATACTTTATTCATCCCCCGAGGGAAATTTGTTTGAAATTAGAGGCTGTGATTAAAATACGATATGATTAAATTATAAATCAACTACTTATTAAACTATATCAACTACTGCAGTTCCTATTTCCTGCTTGTCAAGAACGATTCATCGCTGGTTGACTGCAGGGAAGCGAAGGAGAGTTGTGCCGTTAATATACCCAGCATCCAACAGCAGTCAATGAGCCACAACCTTTAGAGGCTTGCTGCGGACGACACGCTCCACCAAGTGGGCAGAGCCCTGAAGCCCCGCCCCCGCTGCTGTCGCTTGTTTATTGGTATTGAACATGTTGCGTGTCCAAATTGCACCGACTGTAAACTGCATGTCCTCGGGTCCCCAGCAATACACACACCAAGTGTGAAGTAGACCACATGATCGGTTCTCGAGAAACACAAAGCGCACACACACACACACACAAACACACACACACAGACAGACAGACAGACCTTGATTTTTGGAAAGATAATACTCCTACAGCACCACCTATTAGCCAAATGGGGCCAAGGTTGTCATGGTCACTCAGACATCATATCTACATGTCCACCAAATGTGGCTGCGTTAGCACAAAGCATTCAAGGGACATCTTATTTGTAATTAAGTCTGGCACACAACATCTGAGCAAACTTTGAGGGTTAGCAAAAGCAAAACTGAATGAATAGAAGTAACTTTTTCTGTTCGGTACCAAATCCGGTGAGGAATCCTCGGATTTTGCTGGAGTAGCAGGGAAAAAAATTAATTTGGATACAATTTAAAAGAGTGGAATTTAGATCTAGACGTAGCGTGGCTTGTACGGGTAGATTGGTCTGGACCCACAGAATCCAGGAGAAAAACGATGTATGTTCCTGAAACTTATGGCCGAACAGTTACACACCCAAAATGTAAAGTCTGTTGTTATAGCTCCCCCATCTGGCCAAATTGCAGCAAGTTTGAAACGTCCTTGGGTCCCCAGCAATACACTCAGCAAGTGTGTAGATCGGATGAAAGGTTGTCGAGATAGTTTATAGGTATATGGTATTTTTTTTAAATTTATAAACGCAATTCTCAGTTGTGCAAACAAATGCTTCTGACCAAAACTAATACACACAAGCACAAATTGCGGTAAGTGGAATTGTCCCCACGGTCACCACCCCATCACAGTTGTATATGTTTTTATTGCTGGTGGTGAGTATTAACTACAGTGTGTGTGTGACTGTGTGTGTTTCATGTGTACATTCCTGTTCGCATGAACAGATGCTCCATGTATGTATATATGTGTGTGTGCGTGCATATAGTCTTTGGCAGGACATACCCGTCCTTTGGTGCATGCCATCACGCTACTGACGGCATGTTAACGGACCTGTAACAAAGCAGATAGCGCAACAGTGCCGGGGCTAATCGGCGGAGCCAGAGAGGAATGCCTAGCGTCGCAATACTAAAATGTTTTCACCAACGCTGAAGGGTCCAATTATCAGCGGCATGGAGAAGAAGGAGGGGGCATAAAGGAAAAGAGACAGAGCTGATGCAATAATAGAAATAAAACAAGGGAGCAAGAGGAAAGAAGAAGTAAATCAGGGGAGAAAAAAAAAAAACTAACGAGATACTCAGGAGAGCTAAGTGGAAAGAAATGTGAAAATGCACGCAAGTAAAAGGATAGAAAAGCCAATGTGAAAGACGGCGGGAGTGTATCAAAGAGGGAGAGAGAGGGAACATTTTGTGAAAATGTGTGAATGCATTTGTTCAAGTGTGTTAATCCATTCTGCATGTTGAGTGTCTCAGGCTTCAAATTGCAGTGGTCCTTTTGAAATCACATCTGACACTCTCCTTCACTCCGATGCAGCAGGAAAAAAAGTGATATTCATGCTCAGGAGAGCGGATAACCTCTGAAAGATCTGCTGATGGAGGTTTGTTGCCATCTTGTGGTGGAAAATGTAACGTAAACCAATAAATGACACACGGGCACACAATTACTTCCACTGTGAAGCTCGCCAAGAGTGACTCATGTTTGGTTTTAAATGTGATTAATACGATTCCTTTCTCTTAAGTACTGAAAGATAGAAGTATGATGTAATCTCAAGGCATGAGAGAAGACCCACGGTTGTCACTACGCCATTAACACTTTTTTACGCAGTGATTTTGCTCTTTATGTGCCAACTACTAAGCTTGTGTAGCATAACTAGATCTCTTTGACAGCTATAATACTGTGAAAGTGGGAGCTTCCATTAGCCTTTATAAGATGTTCTTTAACTTTAGAATTTAGGCTTCACTCGCCTTTTTTCTAAATTGTTCACGTGTAATATTACAAATGTTGTGCACTGAATAGCAAACTGTACATGTGGGCCAAGCTGGGAGAGCTCTGCAAACAGATGCAAGCAGTGTGTGCTCATGTGTATGTGTGAGTGAGTGAGTGAGTGAGTGAGTGAGAGCGACAGCTGTGATCCATATAACCCTTGTGGAGCAGTAAGAAAAAATCTGCAACAGAAGTGTCACTTTGTTGCCATTTTAGTGTCCACTCAACAAAAAGAGGGCGAGTGATCCATATTTATGAATGGGGGGTGATGGAAGCCAATGTTTTTCTTACCCCAGCAGAGTGGACCATGCATTTCGGAGCTCCCGTGGTGCCAGAAGAGTACATGATGAACAGGGGATGGTTGAATGGAAGCTGCTCAAACTCCAGCTGAGGTAACTGGTCAGCTTCACCACGACCAGATGCCAAGAAATCATCTATAAATAGACTGCAGACAAAAACGGAGAGGAAAAAAAGGAAGTCTAGGAAGCAATGAAAGAAAATATTTATACAATATATGGGCAAGAGAGTATATCTCTGACTTGCTAGTTGTTTCCACACTCACACACACACACACACACACACACACACACACACACCTGTTGGGTATCTTGGAGAGGTCGGTCTCTTGTTTGGAGCGAGCGTAGGGAATCACCACTACTCTCTTCAGGTCAGGCAGACCTACAGCGAGACAGAGAGAGATTAGTGCTTCACACTAATATATATATTTTAGAACCTTATGAAAAGCAAAGACGGTTTCCAGAGGAATTCCAGCGTTATTTCATGAACACGTCACACATTTTGGTTCTTTACGGAGGACTCAAGATGCTTTGCGATTCTCTGGACACTCGGATGAATAAACCCTACTTCATACTTGACATCTATCAAGCATCTGTTGTGCATCTGTCTTCCAACAGTTTAATTTGGAAGACGTGTAAAAGCCAGCTGAGCTACATCATTGTACTCTAGTGGTGTTACCCTTTATTGGCTCATTCTACTTGTTCGTACAAGTTCCTTCTAAGTTTTAATTTTCTGCAAAGCCACTTTAGCAGGTTTTACCACCAGCTTGTTGAAGAAGCCAATATCCATTTGGGAGTTTCTCTAATGAATTGATGGTAGTCCAACCTTTGACAACACTGATCAGCTTTTCCATGTGGTCATGTGTTTTGCCGTTGTAAACCACCGCAGCAACAGAGAAGATCAGCTTGGGCTGGATTTGAGAAAATCTATCAAGGACACCCTGAGACAAAAAAAAAAGGAGAGAGAGAGAGAGGGAGAAGGTTAAGGAAATGCACAGCAAAATAAAATCCTTACTTTACTACAGTAAGAGCAGGCAACGTGGACCCTGAAATGAACAACTTCATCTTGTGTTCGACACATTGCTCGTTAAGTACAGTTAACACCGCCACAAAACAGGAGCATATTTGTGTAAGCAGAGAATGAAAAAAGCAATGGCCGAGCACAGTGTGATTCAGATGGAGGAGATAAGCTCAAGTACACATGTATTTAATGAAGATTCTGCACAACAACATATACCTTTATCCTGTACATTGGTACGTTACTACCTACTAAAGGAGTAAACAGGACACAACATCTATGGTCAATCAAATAACTTCCTTCTAGGGATGAAGACATGTTTTTATTTTATTCTAAGTGTAGTTCTCTGATCTGCCAGACGGGGCAGTAGCACACCAGAAATAAGAAGCAGAGACCAAGATGACAAAAAGACCATTGAGGAAGAAGTGAACTACTCTATACACTGTTGCTCTCACACACACACACACACACACACACGATACATTGCCAGACAGATCTGGTTCTCTATTTCCTCTTCATTTACATGTTTGTTTGCATATGCACTGACCGAGTACCACTATAGATGGCTGCATTAGCTCCAGGATCAGGAGACAGAAAATGCTGCTGTGACACTAGTACACTACAAAACCCGCTTGTATAGCAACGAAGTGTGCTTGAGAGTCTAAAACAGGAGGTTTAGTTTGGTTAAGTATATTACTTAAAATACACATGAGCGTAATGCTCTGCATGGGAAACTGGTTGTATTATCAAATCTAGCTTGAATGACTAAAACAAAAAGACAAAAATAAAAAGTGTGGATGACACTATGGAATAAAAAAACTCAAACATATGTAAATAAAGACATACAAGCCCCAAACAGTATCATAGGGTCCTTACGTTGACTCCAAAGTCGACCGACGTGGAGCTCCAAATGGCTCCAATGCTGGCTGCTGCCAACATGGCCTCCACAGCATGGATGCCGTTGGGCAGGTAGCCTGAAGGGGGAGAGATGAGGAAAGCACTACATTTAAGCAGCAACCCATATAGATAGATTTAATCTGAAATGGCTATAGATTTATGGAGACTTTAAAAAGCGAGTATTAAGATGTCTTTAGCTAAATGTACACAACTACACAGGTATAAATATATATTGATATCAATCAAATGTGCATATATATATATATATATATATATATATATATATATATATATATATATATATATATATATATATATATGAGTCATTGGCTTTCTCAGACTAGTATTGTGCATTTTCTGATAAATACTTCTGTATTTTATCATCAAAATGCCCCACAGCACACAATTGATTGTGTTTCATGAAATTAATTATGCAATGTTGTTGCCCAGACCACACATCATTTGTGACGTTTGAGATACAATATGGCATAGAAAACTTATTTTACTCGTAATGTGCACAAACGTTATAGTAAAAAGTCAGTAAATAAGAAATATCAGGAAGTATTCTGTTGATTATAAGAGACCAAGGTTACATGCAGGAAAATGAGTGCAATTGGATTCGTTACGTAGTCTCTGCCTTATAACTGCTGAACACAACACAGTAGGCCACCTCACTGAGGGGATCGTAGGAGACGACAAAGAAAAACAATCCGGATAAAAGGAGGAGAGAGAAGAATGAGTATGTTAAAAGAGAGGGAGCGTTGGAGAGAGGTGACATGAATATTATCAACCGGGGCAGAAGAATATTTCTTTCTTAACAAGCAGGGCTGAGATCTGCTGTGATATACTGCTTGAACAATACAGGGGCCCAAGGCAAGGACATTTCAAGTCTTTTCACGGCAGGGTGGGACAATCAGAGCTAGAGACAGGGTGCGATGTTGACAAGTGCACCATGGAAAATGAAGAATACTGAACACAATATTGAAATTCTTAACATTATCTTGACAACCATTAATTGCTGAAAGGGCCAGTGTGTATAATTTAGTGGCAGCTACAGCGCTACAGATGCAGATTGCACCCAACTGAATACCCCTCTGCTCATCGCTCACCCCTCCATTTCCAAGAGCCTTTCAGGACCTTGCCATAACACGAGATCAGGAGCGACAAAATTCAGGCAGCAGCTGACGTTACCACGGTTACCACTCTGCGGCGCGCGTTATTACAATTTCACAAGCTGTCGGAGAACTGCGGTGGCCTTGGGGTGACGTAAAAATGCAAAAAGGCCATCTCTCTAGTTAACGGATCCCTTTCAATCCATCGCACTCGACTCTTTGTTTTCAGTCAGTACCAATTAAGACCATTTTCATTTCACTGCAACACTATCATGCTGCTACTATCTACTGGGTTTACTTACTATATAATCAGTCACGCCAAAGGTCAATTGGCCAGACTTGACACAGGAGCTCTCGTGTTAAAGACACTGGGCTGCCTTGTTGATAACAATTATCTAATCCAACACGATAAGCAATACAAATACAGCAGGTAGTTCCAGCCGAGCCCTCTGACAGGTCAAAAGGCAAACAGAAACTGCCACTTCCTATGAATCAAAACTAATCAGGGTTTTATTGGTTGCTCTCCTGGCTCCTGCTTACCGGAACCAGGAAGCTGATATTTTGCTAGATGACATCTGACAGATCGCCATCCTGCTATTCTGGTTCTACAGATGCTCTCGTGAATCAATTTCCTCTCTCAGAAGGACGAGCATAACTAGCGTCATGGATCATAATCTTGACACACCTTGCTTTACTGCCTCCGTTGCTACTTGCATGAATCACTGCCTCGCTGTGCTGCGACAACACTGCTCACACGGCAAAGCAACACATTGCTGCTCCTTTCTGATTAACCATGCATGCTGCGAGAAACCTTTTCAGGTTGTTTGATGAAAGTCAAACAAACCTGTCAACTTGCCCTTAAGGATGATAATGGGTATAACAAACGGCAGCATCACAGTGCTATTGTTCGAACATGTGGTTACTGTGTCCTTAACCTACCAATTCATGAAACATAAATTACTTTCAAGGACTCAAAAGTATCAGGAGATACAGAAGAAGTAGAAAAAACACATCTTTGTTGGATTCTTCCCATTAAAATAGATGTTTTAGCCCTGTGAGTTGAGCAGTAATTGGATGCGAATGTGACCTGTGAATCCTTCCCGGACAATTTCTTGGAACAGACCCTAGGAGGGAGGCACTTAACCCATGGGAGGCTACCAAGCAGTTTAAACAGAGAGGAAATGAATAAAGCTGCAGCATAAAGGCTTTTTAAAAAAGGTTTTCTTATGAACAAACAAATGTATGTTTACATTCAGTGTTACCCACCAAAACACACGTTTATCATTGAGTGCTTGTTCTTTTCTTTTTTAATTATAAAAAGATAAAACATTGTTTTCCTGCTAGCATGGACACACTAAACAGGCAACGTGTGTAAAAAAAGAAATGCATACTAGTGTGTTTGCATCACGTTCCACATCCAATCAAGGAAGTGTGCGCTACAGCCAAATGTGTCTGGTTAACAGTCTTCTTTAGTTTCAGCTCATTTTGCTTGAATGTACATGGGTTTAATCTCTATAAATGAAACCATTTTTATTTGTTCATAACATCTTATTTCAAGTGATTGCGCCACTATAGTTTTGTTTCATATAGGTGACTTAAGTTTTGTATTACTCAACGGTAAAAGACTGCACGTCTCATAGGGTCAATTGGACCTGGCTGTGTCTGATGCCTCCTGCCTGGTGAGCCGGCCTCCTGCCACGGCCCTGCTTTTTTCCCTGTGAAAGGTTATTTTTGGGGGAGTTTTTCCTGATCCGATGTGAGGTCCTGGGACAGGGATGTCGTATGTGTACAGATTGTAAAGCCCTCTGAGGCAAATTTGTAATTTGTGATATTGGGCTATACAAAATAAACTGAATTGAATTGAATTGGTTGCAGTGTGTGTTTTTCATGACAAAACATCCTGGATGAACAGTGCTGGATACAAGCTCCATAACAAGGTGGAGGATGATGTTGAAGAGGATAGGACCAAGGGCAATGGAACTGAAGTGCACCAACGGGATTAGTAAAACGTGTGTGTGTGTGTGTGTGTGTGTGTGTGTGTGTGTGTGTGTGTGTGTGTGTGTTGTTTTACTGCTATGAAGCTTGGTTGGCTTCATCAGCTAAGTGCTCATATATCTCCTGGATTACAGACTGTGACAAGGTATTTTAGTTACAACCTGGGGACAAGGACATCTCTGTCCCTAAAAACACACACACACACACACACATTCAAAACACACACACACGTCTTCCTGTGAGGAATGTAATGGGGAAAAAAGACATAAGGAAGCTGCAATCAACCGCTCCCTATCTGTCTCCCCCTCTAGTCTTTCTAATGAGATTCCCACAGAGTTGAAGTCATTTAGCTAATGGATTGCCCGAACGCAATATCCAACTTTCCACACACACACGCGCACACACACACACACACCAACGCCAACTACTTGTGTCACACTGCTGTTTCCAAACAACAGCAGAAAAAGGTTCCACCATATGAGGGACAGATCATTTAGGTCCCTTGATTGTTTTTATGAATATGTGGTTAGGGACTCACAGTACAACTCAGATGTTCTTTTCCTTTTTTTTTAAAATTTATATACACATATATATATATATATATATATATATATATATATATACACATATATATATATATATATATATATATATATATATATATATATATATATCTCAACAAGCATTTTCTGTAACCTCTTTTTCCCTGTTCTCTGCCAATTTTATTCAGACAGATTGTTTGTAACAAAAGAGCTTGTATAGGACGGGTTCAATCCGACTTGAGCAGAACCAGAAGTTGTTTCACGGAATGAAAGGTTCAGACATCAGAGACGCTTCTACTATATTTGACATCGTCTGTGTAACTGAAGCCCCCGATACGGACACGGCACAAACAGATCGATACACAGCGCGGCGTCATGGCGAGAAAAGGAGAATGAAACAGAGACAGTGATGGATAGGATACGTTTGCTGGAAGAATTATGTCAGTATAACAAATATTATATATATATATATATATATATATATATATATATATATATATATATATATATATATATATATATATATATATATATATATATATACGCAGTATCAATCTGGGTAGATCTGAATATTACCACCAGACTGGATTCATGCTCACACTAAATGTCTTACCAAATTTACTGAGCAGCTAATTGTGGCGACCTCTGACAACAAGACCCTTTCTATTAGCGGAGTAAAAAAAATACATGGTTAACAATTGTATCTATGGTTGTGTATTTTGAGATCAGAAAACCTCCCAGTGCAACCAAACATTGTTGTTTTTTTGTCTGGTCAACAAATGGTTCAGTTCAGAAGTCTGACATGCTTTTGTTTAGCGAGCCGAAAGTAACTAAACCACAAATAACAGAGCAGATTTAACAGATCATTTTGCTACAAATAGTAAAAGAGGTAAGCTCAAGCAAAGAAATTAAAAATCGGAAAAAAATGAATTGTGGTTAGGGAAATGTAAATGACGCTGCAGCGGGCCTGTTTACTTATGAATGTGCAAATTGAAATGAATGCTCTCTCCAGCGAGGAGTTGTAGAAAAAACATGAAAATCAGCCGGCTCACCTTGTACAAATATGAACTTTGAAAAAACTAAATGGAGACTTTCAGAAAAAGCTGCGACCTGCTGCCAAGACAGCAAACCCTCCTTACCAGCAAGCATAATGGAACTTGTTGCAACAAGTTTCAAATCAGAAACAAAATAGTGTGGATGAAGACGATTGGAGGACAAAGTCCAATGGCTGATAGTGAAGGTTCTATAGAAATGTTGAGGCCATTAGTTTATAAATTAGAGACTCACCTACGACCCTGTCTCCAGTCTGGAGGCCCATCTTCCTCATGGCTGCAGCAAACAATGCCACGTCACGCCTCAGCTCCCCAAACGTCACCTTCGCGATCTCGTCATTTGCCTCCGCTGGCAGACACAAAGAGGAAGTGAGACGCAGACACAGAAACTGAGGTAAATGTGCACCGTGTGTTTCATATGTTTTGATTGGCAGTTTGATATGAATGCAAATAAAAACCCTGAAATTAAAATACAAAGAAGAGAAAAACAACAACAAGGAGACGTAAACAGACAACGATAGTGTGGCAGGACGGAGGCAGACCTCTTTGTCCATCTAAGTAATAGTTTCCTGACATTCACGGAGGCTCCACAGCATTGTGACCAATGGGGCCTTCTCATAATTACATTATATCTCCTACAGGAGGTTGTGTGCAAAAGCCATCCAACCCCACCCCTCATGTACACGGAGTCACGGCAATAAAGAAGTGCCTATCCATTAGTGTGTGACAGCAGATAGAGGAGGGAGCAGCAGTTCATCTATTAACAGAGTGACGTACGCAGCCGTGCGCTCACCGCTGCCTCGACTCAGCGATCAAGTGCCGCCTCACCGCTGTGACTGTGTGCTTGCTTCCTTTTGAGATTGCGAAGATGAAATAAAAGAACATGCAAAACTCAGGAGAGAAAACGCCCACTAATCCTCACAAATAAATGGTGTTTAAAAATAACCAAAGAGAAGAGCTTCAAAAACATCAGTCTGCAGAAACTGGATTTTAAAAAAAGGTGTGTTTTATGAGGGGGGATAAAAAAAAAAGAGGGCTTTTTTTTTTTTGCTTTGTCCCTTGGTTGGGGATTTGACTCATAGAAACTCCCGTATATTGCCGTATATTACACCGTTTTTAAAAAACAGCATACTTGTTCCACTTACTTGCAGCATAGAGAGCTACTTTATCCTGGTCTGCATGTTTGAGCAAGTTCTCAGCGTAGTTGAGCCGAGCTCCTTTAAACCACTCTGGAACATCCGAGATCCGTTTGGATAAATCCACCACCTGGTACACACCCACAGAACACACACAGGAGGGACTCAGCATTGTCGTTAACATAGGGGACCACGCATTGGCACTTTTGGCCAGCAGAGACTTTAGTACACAAACGGGACACTGCTTTACATATGGATCAGGCCTATATGCCTATCCCATGGTAACAGCTGCTTGTGTTACTGTAAACGAAAAGAAAGCCAAGAAGTCAGAAGAATTCATGGCAACACTGTGATTAAATAGCCCAGCCCCGCTGTGCATCATTGTTACAAAATGTTTGAACCACTGGTTAATTGTCTCCCTTCTCCAATGTCTGCAAACCGGATGCATGCTTAAAGACAAATATTTGATGTGTCATCCATGTGTATCAATTAGACAGTAATGTCTATGTCGAAAGTTGTTTATGAATAAACTACTGTAGGTATCCTCTTCTCATTAAAGATGAATCATACCAGATATGTGCCTTTCCATAGAAAATAATGACAAAGGAACAACAATGAAGTTATTTAGTAATATTACTAAATTAAATTAGTATTACACTTCAATGGGCCTCTTTCACTATTTTGGGGGGCTTGACAATTTCATAGGATGGAAGCGCTCAGTGGATACACAACCTTTCGTAGTGAAAATAGCAATCGGTTTTACGCCATTAAAACATTTTTTTATTTGCGCTTTGATGGCCTGAAAAAGACACAATCCATAATAATAGCGTGTGCATATTGATACTTTGTAAGTAAGAAAACGTTGAATAACCCCATCATTTGTTTTACAGTGTAACATAGAGGGGTTAGTTTGAGGTATAACAATACCTCCTTCTGTTTCATGGATTGGAGTTCCATTCATACATTGTCATATTCATGTAATGTGTTTATGTAACTCTGTAACTCTGTTCATTCTGTACTCATGACATCTATTGCATCTGTCCATCCGGGGAGAGGGATCCTCCTCTGTTGCTCTCCTGAAGGTTTCTTCCCTTTATTCCCTGTGAAAGGTTATTTTTGAGGAGTTTTTCCTGATCCGATGTGAGGTCCTGGGACAGGGATGTCATATGTGTACAGATTGTAAAGCCCTCTGAGGCAAACTTGTAATTTGTGATATTGGGCTATACAAAATAAACTGAATTGAATTGAATAAAGGAGGTAATGTACTGAAGAACCACAAGAATGCAGTTAAAATAACCACCCAAAAAGGAAAAGGAAAACTGGTTACTGGTCATGCATTAAATATTTATGGAGAGTTTCTCTACTGTGCCAGCCATTTCAAACACAAAAAAACGTATTTATTGGCAATATTATATTTAAAAAGATTCTCCATAGCAGCAGAGGTTGGACTCACCTCTTCATATGGCTTGGAGCTGACGACGCCGCAAAAGCGCCACACTTCTGCCCAGAAATCTGAATAACTGTCCACCGACCACTGGTACAGCTCATTGTAGTTGACTAGAAGACAGAGAATCGACGATTACTACAGATTTATAACAAACAATTAGTTTACAGGTGTGACTGTGAGTTCAAGCATATGAGGTCACGTTGATACAGATGGCTAAATACAAGAAAAGGCCAGACATTAGTACAAGTACCTATAAAACAAAACAAGAAGAGATTTACATTGCATCCCTTGGGAAATCCTGACTACCAAATGTTTGAAGCGCTGATTTCAAGCAAAGGTTGTTATCGGCTGCTTTGATAACTTACCAAGTCAATACATACTGAACACTTAAAATAAATATGACTGGTTGAAAATATATATTTTTTTTAACTTGAAGAAGAGGGGAGAGATTTTGGTTCAGTAAGGCCCTACACCTTTGAATACCCTACCCAATTACACACCGAAGCTAGCTAGAAGCAATGCACACTGCTTTATAGGGTGGCAGTGTAGCTCAAAATAAAGAAACAAAAAAACATACAAATATAACTGTCTCTCTCTCTCTCTCTCTGGGTCCTCGTCTGTCTTCCTCCATCCTCCTCCCTCGTCTCCACTCACCGAGATTAGCTCCGTAGTCCCCGTTGACCTGTATCCTGAACTTGTCCATCTGCGTGTTCCTCTTGGAGTCCGGGTACCACAACACCTTGCTCTCCACGTCCATAATTTTCTCGCTCTTCCCTTCGGAGTCTTTAGACATCTTTGCCTTCCGTCCTTTTCGTCCGCTGGCAAACGCCGGTCACCGCTCGGGCCTCGCTGGAGCTAGCCGTCCCTGAGCTAAGGGCTCGTGTTGAGGTTAAATTAGATCACCGGCTGGCTACTTAGTTTGAATGGCTGGGGACTTACAGCGCGCGACAGCTCCCAAGGCTCTCTGTCAAAGACAAGCGTGGGGCTGCCAGGGAAAACTGACAGGCCACGCCCTGGCGTCATGACGTAGCAGAGCGAGCTGGGTTCAAGAACGCAAGTGTTCAATATATAACGTTGCACAGAAAAAAATTAAGTGTCCAATGACTTGTATGTATATCTATATTTTTACACTAATGTTTTTACACTAAGCTTGTTACACTAATAATACAATGACACGGATTATGATTCTGAATAGTTCCCTAACTGAGAATAAAAGTATAATTTAAAAGGATCTGAAGATTGTTTCCAAGCATATACTAATGATTACAGTAATCTGCAAGATCTGTCTCACAATCTTCAGTGTAGATAGCTATATTCACGCGTATTATTTGAACATTATACTATCAATATGTCAACCCCTAATCTTGACCTGATATGTGAGATTAAGTGAATATGTTAGGTGATTAAATGAGTTTGATTGATTGAGACCAATGATATGGAAAAGCTTGCACCCAACAAAGCATGAGATACATTTGTTTCACACTGTCTATCAAATATAAGACATCCAGCATATGAAAATGAATTACAGATAGTAAAATATCATAGGTGTGTATTCAAACCCTTGAGACCAACAACCTTTCCTGCCAAAATGTTATTATAAATAGTGGAACTTTATGACTTCATATTTCAACCATTTCATATTGTCAAACTTTAGAAAGAAAATCTAGATATTTTGGAAGAAGAAAGTGTTGTTAAATGGTGAAATGTGAGGCCATTTGCTCAGGAACTTTACTTATCTCTTGTTTGTTTAGTTATCTCATTGAATCTATCAGTAAATATGCAAATTATTCCACAACCTCACCCTGCCTGTCTGTGAAATATGCCTCTGAAATATGTAACCCTATACTTGCCAGTATGAATGCAATTGCTTTTTTAGAAAAAATTATTAATTTTGTGCATTTTAAAATAATTTGACCACGCACAAAGACCGTCGCGAAACACCATAGAAATCTTGAACATCACCCTGACGGGAACGCGCAGTAGAGTTGAACATGCGAGTCTCGTGCACGCGGGAAACCTGCCTGTCAAAATAAAGGATTTTGATTGGTCCTCAGCGAACTGGTTCCACATCAGCCGACGGATCGGTCTATGTGGGGGGCGTATCATCAGCGTTGGACTGGCCTGTCGTTTGGTCAATGGCAAGCTGGATCTGAGGCTTCAAAAGAGGCATATAAGCCAATCAGAGAGTAATAAGGCAGGAGCATTTAGGGGTGTGCCCAATTAATGAAGGGGAAGAACGACCCTCCCCATCGTCTGGCGATGACATCTCAACTTTGATGCAATGATTCCAACCCTTCTTTTAAGCCATGTTCTGTCTAGTCTTGTCTAGTTTGTATTTCTGTATGCCCAAACTTATTTTACTTTAGGCAATTTCACGATCAGAAAACTAAAGTCTTTGCACACTTTTTTAAACAAAATTACAATTTGTGAAAATAAGGTATTATAGTCTCGCTCAAGCACCATGACAATCCCCAGTGCCCTGCATTGTTCAGTCATCAACCGAGTGCATATGGAAATGCATCCATTGAATGCAGGCTAAACTGAAATGCCACCAGCACATAAAAGCATGAGAGAAGGTTTTTGTGATAACAAAAGCATTAACAAAAAAAAAAAATGTTTTAAACCTAGCAAGCTAGCTGCATTTGAAATATGTAGTAGTTTCAATAATACACACAAACAATGAACATGATCATGCTCATTCACTGTTAAATGTACATTTCATTTACAGAGCTCTTGAATTATTACAATGTCTCCTCTGTCTAGGACCCAGAGTCCAGATTGCAAAAACGGTGGCCATGATCAAGCAAATATGTGGGTCAGATGAATGCTGCCAAATCACACTGCGTCTCCTTAGTTTTGCCGAGTCATTATATGTCATAATATGGTACATTCACCTTGAAACCACACATGTTTTGACTATGCTTTTTGTGGTAAGACCTTGATTAAACCATTGTAGCCAACACATAGGAAATAATGTAGGATATGATGATGCCACTAATGGGTGGGTGGGATTATTTATATGTTGCCCAGACATACAAATGAACTGAATATATGGCTGGTGCACTGTGAGGACCATTTAGAAAGGTTCAAATTAATGTTATCAATCAGAATGAATGCCAATGAATCGTATGCCAAAAGCAGTGCATTGAACTGACATTGAAGTTGACCTGGAATGAAAAAGATAATTTTTGTAACAAGGATTTTGTAACAAACATCTGACATTATATTTCATCATGGAATTATTTCCCAATGCCTGCTCTTTTGACCCTGTAATTTTAAACGTGTAACTGACTCATGCATAATGTCATTCCTGCATTATATTTCGCAATATGTTGCATTTTGCCGCACACTTTCGCAAATGATGGACAAGTATATCTCTTATTGATTTTAATACTACAGGCAGATGCCTGTTTTTTTTTTTTTTTACAATCTTAGACGGACCCACAGTGAACCTTAAGCTTTACAATGAATTAGCCTTCTCAGTGTCAGGACGATTTTTTCCACCATCATTGATGCTCCTGAGCTCCTTAACCTTTATGTAGCCTACTTTTATACTGTTTTCACACTCATTATGCATATTACTGCATCCCTGTTTACAGCACAGTTTACACATTTTGCAATTACTTTCAACCACAATATTGTTGTATTCATATTTGACATATGTATTCTTTTATTTATGTGGTTGTCAACCAGACTATTTGTATATTTGGGTACTCCTCAATGTGCTTGCATGCTTCTCTTCACCTCATTCTCAGTAAAATGTCAAATCTTTCTGCGACTTTCTTTAATGTATTTTTTTTCTAGCTTAGGCATGCATGGATAAGAGAAGATATTGGATTTTTCAGTGGGGACATGATCTAAAATATACTTAAAAGCTTGATAAGGCAACACAAATGATTTGTATGTTAAAAAAAAAAAAGTTGACAGGGTTTGTCAGAGACCTCACATTTAAATATTCATTATCCAAACATGGTGATTCATTCAAACATTCACTGCTGTACTACCTGAATGCCACTGTGCGTGGAGGAGGCTCTATTTGACAGATATGTATCCAGGAGATGGCGGACTAGTCCACAATATGTGAACTGCAATAATACGTGTGAGAATCTATAGATATGATAGTAGAGTAGGCCCTACCGTTATTTTTATTTGTCTGCAATATGAAGAATGTTATAAAGTTTGAAACCAAAATATGAATAAAATAAAAAATAAAAAACATGAATTAATTGTTGTAGTAAATGTGCCATAAATGCATATTGTACCCTCTGCAATCAGAGGAAGAAATACCAGGTCGGCCTACTTCTTTAGGCACTCACAATTATTTGAACACACATTGTCAACTGTTTACTGACTGCATGATGCATTTAGGTTTCTACGTGCTTTCATAACATTATGACAAAATAACTTTTGTTCATACAGTTTACACATCGACCTTAGCGTGGACTCGAATGCGTTGCGACAGGTCTTCAGTTCTACACTGGAAGAGACGGAGCATCCTTTTATTTTTTTTGTGTCCTAACTTTTTTTTGTCCCCCCCCTCCCTACATCACATGACTTAATCGTGCCTCAACGTCATCACCCTTCACGGAAGTCAGCACTATCGATGGTGGCGGCCTCATCAGCCTAGCAGCAGGAAGAGGATGTTTGCTTCCAGTGACATGCTAACATCAACCGATTAAAAGCCTTTAGGGCAGAGCAAACCGTCACCGGGGGCTTTTTCTGCGGAGTCTGCCGGGACTGTACGGCGCATTCCCCCGCACCCGGACCCCTGTGAGTCTGAAGCAGGGCGCTGGATACAAAATGTCCCTGTTCCAGTCGGCACTGGATTTCCTAGCCGGGCCCGGCTTGTCCGGAGCGGCCGGCCGGGACCAGAACGACTTCGTCGGACAGGTCGTGGAGCTCGGTGACATGAAACTGCGGATCAAGAGGGTGATCGCGGAAGGTGAGCACGAGAAAAAGCGTCGATAGATAAAGAGAGAGAGAGAGAGAGAGAGAGAAAGGTCTGGCGCGGCTCGGTACGCTAGCTAACCGAGCTAGCTAACAGGCTAGCGCCGGGGTGACACTTCAACTGGTAGTCAATGACAATAAGGTCCCTAACTGCGGAGCTGCGAGGCACCACGTAAACACCGGCTGGCCAGTGAGGCTCTCGCGGCTCTAGCGAGCGGTCAACGGCCTGTGGGTGACGGTGGTCCGTGGTCTCGACACCAGCTGCGTTGGACTTGTCCACCAACTCCCAAAGCCCACCGTTTAGTTCACTGGCGTCTCGCAGCCCACCTCGGACCTCATCTTCTTTCTCCGGCAGGCGACGGACGTCCGACTCGAGAGATAAATGCTAGAACAGGGGCCAGCGGGCAGGAAGGCACGTCGTGGCACAGTGGACATGTCCGTGATGATGTTGTTGTTATTGTTGTTGTTGCCAAAACGGCTTCCCCGTAGCTGCGTCTGTGTGAGCAGACAGTGCGGTGGCATTGGGGCCCGTGGGGGGGATGATTGAAAGAATAACAGCAATATAGCATGTGTAAGTGATGGTTAAATACTCATGTCTATTCGAAGGGCTTGTATAGTCTTTTTAATTTGATGCCTTTTATTGATTGTGTTACCACAAACGAAAGGAAAGGCAACTCCAGCTCGGTCATGGTTTTCACTTTTTTTTGGGGGTGGGGGCGGAGATTAAAATAGTCTTTAGCAATCTATAACACAATTGTTTTCTTATTCTGCTTAAATTAGAAATAAACAATTGTAGGATTTTCTTTCTTATTTTCTTTGGTATTGATTTCTGGCTGATGTGTGTTGATTTTTCATCAATGTCAAGTCTCTATTTTGGGGGCCAATACATGGTGTGTGCTTCATAACTAGTACATTTAGTGTGCGTTACAACTACCGTACGCCACTGTTTAACCGGTTGTGTTTGAGAGTCCTTTTGGACAAAAACAGACACATCTAAGCACCTGCAGAGCTTTACTGAGTTCTTTCTTGTGTCATCCAGGGAGAGATTGGTTGGGAGCCGGCACGTATACTTGCCTTAATGCACCGTTTTGAGCTTTTCTTTATGTGCTTCTTTCTGGCTGTAAGGCTGCGACAGATGAAATGCGTTGATGATGAAACTCGATGAAACCTCATTTCTAATTTGGTTCTCGAAGGTCTGCATCTGCAAGCTTTTTGTTTGCATGGTACTTTTAAGTTTGCCAGTTAAAAGCAATCTCAAATCAATAAATTATATTTTTATATTCTTTATTATTATTATTATTATTATTTAGAATATTTACTATGGCAAGTTGAAGCTGTATTGTATTTAATATATTATATTAAATGAATCACACAAATACAATTTGACTATCAAATCATCCTATGCTGTAACATTCTAAGGAAATACTAATTTAGGAACAATTGGTGTTAATATGTGTTATATCTCTTCTACCATCATGCATGTTTACTTACCTGCAGTAGTGTCTGGTAGAGTCTATTTGGTGTAGTCTGTTTAAAAAATACCGGTTAAACTAGATTAAACCTACAAATTGTAATTGATTTAGCCACATTTATTTTTTTGGACATTGCAGTTAGGCCGAAAATAAGTAAGTTATTGTTCGGATTCATTAGAGTTTTCAGTGCGGTCAGACCAGCAAGTCACAGTTGAACTCGTCCATTGTCTGGCTTCAGTGATTCGGCCGGCAAACTTGCTTCACTTTTTATTATCATGAAATTCCTACAAAACAAAAAAGTAAAAGGTGAATAATAATTTTTTTGAAACCCTTAAAACAAGGTTTTGTGGCACTCATTTTGAATTGGTCCTTTCCATTAACTGTTAGCTTTTCAGCTAATGTTGTTGGAGGAACAAGTGAAACACAAATCAGATAGACATTGAAGAAGTTGGACGTCTCCTCGCCGTCTCTGTCCACCTTACTTGGAACTTGCTGACTGATTCTGACAGATTGCTTCATCACCGCTTTGAAACCGTTTTTCCTTTTGCAGCTCAAAGTACCCACTTCCATGTCCACTTTTTGCAACTCTCTGACTCATTCTGAGGGTATTCTGTCCCAACTGTAGTCTAAATGTATGTGTAGAAAACAATGCCTTTTCTTTTAGATATAGCTATGCATGTGGTATAAAAACTATAACAGCGGATTGAAAAAAATATCACAGTAAAGGCTGCAAAAGCATCAAATAACATCTTTAAAATGTCTGAAAACCCCATGCCCACAATCCCATTATTCAACTTAGAATGATATCAACGGAGAGATGTTTAGTTAATGCTTTACATTTTAGCTGTAACTGAAAATTGTTGTTGCCTAGCTTTCTGTAGATATACCATCAGCTGATTTTGTTTCAGCAATAATTCCCCTCTGATCAACAGTATGGTCACCGTGTTGTGATTGAACATCCTCGGCTGCAAGAGTTGGTTGACGAGAGGTTAACGGAGAGGTACGAGAGTTTTGAAATCTAAGCCAATGGTAAAACGCCAGATCATTTTACTCCAATCCTTTAACCCTTTTCAAACTCTCATCCTGCCCCTTTGAAAAGGTGTCTTTGTGGCTTTTCCCCTCAACGAGATCTTTGGAGAGCGAACACAATGGCTGGCTGTTACCAGATGGTTCTAGTTTTTTTTAGGACCATGACTAGTTTGTCTGTCTCCTGAATCAGCCACTCGGGCAGATAGGCCACACTCATGCAAGCTCTCTTCCACTTCAAAGAGTCTGTTTGTGCAGCCCCACAATGCTGTTGGGTCAATTTAAGCAACCAATCGGATGTGTTGCTGGTGTAAAAAAATGTCACCATGCAAGTGGTGATCATCGTCATCGTCATCGTTGCATTGAGCAACCACATTCTCTGTATTCCTCAGGTTAGTGAGGCAGAGAGTAACCTCCGCGCATAACTAAACAGGTGGTTTGGAGCACCTTGCTGTTCTTTCCTCTGTTGGCGTCTCCCTCTGTGCAGGTGAAACGGAAGACGAGAGAGGTCTCTTTATTCAGAGCCACAGTGGATACGCTGTGTCTCATTCCTCATTTATTCCTGTCATTATTTAAAACGCCTACAAAGAATGTGCCCGAGCAAGATTGAATAAGTTTCGTTATGATATATGTATAAAAAAAACATTTTCCGTATTTTTTTTCTTCTTTTTTGGACTGGATGGGAGCAAAGGAAATGGATCCTTTTAGTTTTCAGCCACGCCCCATGCTAGCACAAGACAGAGGAAGACATGTGACCCCCGCAGCGGGGACGGCTGTGTATTCTGAAAGTCACCGGCGTGGCTCGTACGTGTTGCTGTAAAAGACAACAAGTCCTGTTCTGGTTGCGCTTCGTGCCGAGTGTTTGTAATGAGGGAAAGTGGGGCCGTGCACTTAAGAAATGCAATAAAACCAGTGTTGTCCCCTTATGAAATATGGGTGCATGAGCATCGGGCTGCTGGCTTTGAATCCCAGATGAGGTTAAAACAAATAAGATAAAAAAGCCAGTCGACCCGCCTGAAGAATCTTCTCTGTGTAAATAAAGCTTTAAAGATTAGAATCTTAAGCGTGCCCATTTAAGTTTTCACAGAGCAAAGCAAGCTTGGTAGTTGATTTACTCATCGCTCTGGTAACCCCCCCCCCCCGGCCCCGGCCCTGTTTGGACTGTGACTTGCTAAATACATAGACATACACAGCCACACTCGATGAACCAAAAAAGTTAAGAAAACCGGAAGGTGGCTTTTTAGATCTTGAAATAAAAGACGAGCCATCTCGAGAAATAAATTGTGATGTACCGACGTATACAATTGTTCCGATTATGTATCATAGTTAATGTCATCATTTGAATATTGAAGCAGTGTACAGCTCGTCACTTACCAGTTTCTCTGTGAAAGGTCAGCGAGCGCCCTGGCAGGCCAAACTGATTCGGCTACCTCCCTAACATGCCCTTCCATTGAGACGGCAGGCACAATACCAAGGCCCTGGTTCATCTAAATGGAACTGGACCATAATTCATGTTGTTATTTACACCTTTTGTGTTTTCCCTGCAAGTACATTTGAAAGTAGCTGCTGTGAAAGGGGCCCACACCGTGCCTCTTTTATTGGTGGGCTTTAGCGGCGGCCCGGAGGTTAGAGGAGTGAGCTCATGACATTAGAGGTTGCTAGTGTTGTCTTGTTCTGGAGCAAGGCACTGTGGCCGCTCAATGGCCAACGGATAAGTCTGAGGTTGTTGTGTTCGGCAGCTTGCAGGTTAAAACTTTTATGAGCGTTGCTGGAGGATTTAGGGCTCTCTGCGGTCATAAGAGAAATCTAAATGGTCCGGCATCCTACGGAATGAGACTAATGTGTGACATCATGCCACCGTTATCTCCACCTACACCTGATGTTTATGATCATAAGTCAATCCCCTTACAACTGACTCATGTGACAACCTAAGGTGCAATAATGGGCCATTTACTGAGCACTTAAGCACAGTTTAAAAAAAATAGCTATTCGATGTCTTCCCTTTTTAATTTGTGGTGCCTTTTGTGTTTTGTTGTCGTTGTGTTTATTAACTGCTCTTAGTGATGTTACAGAGCATTGCCATAAAATACCCAAAAAAAATCACTTACTCACATTTGTCCCGGTACTTGAATGCACCTTAGAACCATACAGCCAGTCACACACATCGGAGTCCACCAGTCACACCAGAATAAATCAGAAAAGTTGACATTCCTTTGAGACCGAAGCTACGTTAAAATGAATAACGACACATTCTGCTCTGTGTCGCACAATTGCCGCGATACGTCGCGCTTTTGCGAATGACGATTATGCATAATTTTCAGCGTGCATGGACTATTCCTGTACATGTAATGACTTCCTGCCTGCCCTCTGTTTCTGTTTTCTCAGGTGGATTTGCTTTTGTGTATGAAGCCCAGGACATGAGCAGTTGTAGAGACTATGCCCTCAAGGTAAGATAAAGGTGTATGTCCTATTAAGGGATCACCTGATCACAGAACAACAACAACAACAAACTAGGGATGCACCGATCCGACTACTTATGGAGTCGGGTGCCAGAATTGGACAAATCAAAACTTCAATATGAATATAAATTCCAGTATATAATGTATTTAGTATAAACGCATAGAATTGAATTGAACAGATCGGCCCCGTCGTCACTTAGCCTGATATCCAACATCGGTATCGGTGCATTCCCACAAAAAAAATGGTCCGTGTGTGCGCTTTTGTTTCAGAGGCTGCTGTCCAACGAGGAAGAGAAGAACAAAGAAATCATACAGGAAGTCTGCTTCATGGTATCCTTTATCATTTCCAGACCGTTTTTCTGATGATCAATATGGAGCCGTTCTGTTTTCGCACACAGCAGAGAGCGACGTGTGACAAAGGCGAGTTAATCTGTCCCCCGTCGCTTCCCGAGGCTTCTCACGGTCGTACGCCGTCATTACGACATCGCAGATCTCAGAATGCACAACACAGGAACTAATATATATTTACAGGGTTTATCCTTATAATAACATTGTGGTTTCATAAACACAGACGGCCTGGCGTTGTGCGATTCTGTGCTTTATAGCTCGTCACGTGTTCATAACTAAATGTCAAACCACCGAAGCATCCACTTTCCTTCAATGTCACTGGAGGGGGTTTATTTCACGGAGTGACCGTTTTTTTAATCAATGAGATCAGTCAGTGAAGGGAAGTAAAACAATGTAGAAAAGAAAAGCACAGCAGCATAAATAAATGCTGGGACACGTCTTCTACTGTTGCACAATGGTGGTTTTATGCTGTGTAGCACATTGTGAAGGCACCGGCCTTTTGGTAGACGAAGCAGCACTGTGCTCCCAGTACATTGCAACATTTTGTGTTTTTGGAACTAATGTTTAACGTTGCCGATGAGGCAGAAAAAGGGAGTCTGAAGTCACCGTGGAATCAGCCAACCATAATAATGTCTCCCTGTTGACACTGGTTGACCAGCAACCTAGAGGGCACCTTTTAGAAAAACAACGTCTCCTTTGAGGCTCTGCATCAAAGTGGATGGCAGAGTAGGTCAGTTTAAATTGTGGCACATAACAAAGGCCGTGATGACCATGATTTAAACTCACTTGTTTACTTCATCATACGCCAAAGGGGGTGGTTGACTGACCTGAAGTCATGCTTGATGCCGTATGGACCTTGACCTGCTTGCTCTCTAGAAAAAGCTGTCGGGTCACCCCAACATGGTCCAGTTCTGCTCCGCGGCTTCCATCAGTAAGGAAGAGTCTGACACCGGACAGGCCGAGTTCTTGATCCTCACCGAGTTGTGTAAAGGTAACTGCACTTTCTTTCTTTTTTCGCACTTAAAAAAATAAATAAATGAAAGTGTCTTCTTCCTCTATATTTGTTTACTTCCTCGTGATTTTAATCGGTGCTAATTCATACATCAAACCAAGTCCAGGACCCGTCGGGTCCATTCCCTAGACACTCTGAAAATGCACTCGTGACGAAACGGTTTCCTGCCTGCAGCCTTTCTGCTTCCTGCTCTACTTCCTTTCGGCTCAGTCTGACTGTTCATTTACAACGGACTTTGTTGTCATTCCAGCTTTAATAAGGCAACCTTACTTCCCCATGAAAAAGATGTATCGACATTATTGATTCATTTATAGGATGAGTGTGAAGCCCCTTTTCTCTTATCTCATTCACTTTTTTTAGTCCCATAGTATCCCAAATTAATCTGACAATATACAATCGGCAGATAAAATTAGAATAATAAGGCATCTGTGTTGTGACAGGTGTTGCTCTCCCTTTTGACGGATGGCCTTTTCATTTAATTTCTCTGTTTTGTGCCTCAGGTCAGCTGGTGGACTTTATAAAGCGGGTGGAGCAGAGGGCTCTCCTGTCATGTGACACTGTGCTGAAAATCTTCTACCAGTCGTGCCGCGCCGTGCAGCACATGCACAAACAGAAGCCGCCAATCATACACCGGGACCTCAAGGTCTGTTGGTCCTTGGCAGTTGGATGAATGAATGAATGATGTGTCAAATGATGACGTATCCACAATATCTTCATAACTACTCGGTTTAGACTGTACTCTGTATCAAACAAAGAAGATACTGCAATTTAAAGCCGAATTTACGGTACCGTAAATTAGGGGCTGTTCAGATTACTAACTGGTAATTAAATGTGTATTGATTAACATGCAAGCTCTCTGCGTACTTGATATGTTGCAGATTGAGAACCTTTTGATTAGTAACCAGGGCACCATCAAGCTCTGTGACTTTGGCAGCTCCACCACGGTGTCGCATTACCCCGACTACAGCTGGTCGGCACAGAAGAGGTCCATGGTGGAGGATGAGGTACACACACACACACACACACACTCTCAAACATCAGTCACGGGTCAGCTCAACAGGGCACTTCTTATACAGAACAGTCTTGTTCTTTCGTATAATAATTAAATGGTCTTCAATAAAGTTTTATATACATAGACCAAATATATGTCAAGTTAATTTGGACTACATTATCACAAATATGTATACTCTTGAGTATTTTATGGTCCTGATTTCTACAAGATTATTTGTGTCACATCAGTTGTTGAATATACATATATATTGTATACAGATACATGTACAATATATATGCTTCAGACAAAAGGTGAAAGGCATGAACATTTCACACAACATTTTTTTTGTTGAGGCACTCGTAGTTTTCCTGGAGTGCATCATATTGTGTCATATTTTCTCCACAAGTCAGTTCTTCAATTGAAAGGGGGAACAAACAGATTGATTATTTACGGCGGATCAGTGACAACACAGACGGAAACCAGGAACCTTTGATTGAATTAACAGCTTGAGGTTCAGGAAGCACCGATCAATCAAGTTAATTATATTTATTTCATGAACACACACACACAAACACACTTTGCCACAGATGACCTCAGTATGCATGTTTCTAAATGTAATAATGTACCCGGCACCTGTTTTCAGAGCTTTTTATGATGGAAATATTGAGGTGAACATTTTTAGAAAGCATGCTTAGCTTGTCTGTATGGGAACATATGACGGGGTTTCTTTTTCATATAAAATAAATAAATCAGGTGATCCAAAGCTTTTCAAAATTAATACATTTAGTTAAAAAAAAGATGCCTGAGGCAGGAAGTGAGCCTAGCTGGATAATTGGCTCTGGCTGTATCTACTGCAGGACCCCACAGTGGTCCAACTGCTGTTTTTAGTATGTTTTCTTTGTCTTGTAGATCACAAGGAACACCACTCCAGCGTACCGAACGCCAGAGATGATCGATCTCTACTCCAACTTCCCCATCAATGAGAAGCAGGACATCTGGGTCAGTGCTTGTACCTTTTTTAATGTGTGTCCCCACAATGTCACAGATCATCCAAGACGACAATCAAAGATCAAAACGTGGCAATTTCTGTTCGGTTAAAAAAAAAAAGAAAAGAGAAAGAGCTCAAAGCTAACTTACATTAGGCATTAGTCTTTTCTCCCGTCGTTGTTTTGACACAACAGGTTGTCTTCCGACAGTGTTTTGTCTACTTCACGCTTCGCTTTCTTTTCTGTTCATTAATAATGGTGGCTTGAGAGTTTGTGTTTGTCTTCATCATTTCCAATGCAGGCCCTGGGATGCATCCTCTACCTGTTGTGTTTCAAGCAGCACCCGTTCGAAGAGGGGGCCAAGCTGCAAATCGTCAACGGAAAATACTCCATCCCTCAGAACGACGTCAAGTACACTGTGTATCACAACCTCATACGTATGTACCTCCAGTCTATGCCTTCTACTTTCTGCCTGCCCCCTTTCTTCTTCCATCCCTCGATTTCTCTCTCCTCCTCTCGCCCACAAGTCACCGTTTGGGATGGCACCTTTTTAAACATAACGTTCATGTATAACGCCATGACGAGCACCACCAGTACCTTGTTCCGGCTAATGCAGTCAGGTTAAACAGCACCACCTGCTGGAAAAGGCATATCGGTATATTCTCTGCAAACAGTGGCACAAAAACATAGATACTAATTAACTTCAACATCAGAATTATTTAAATTTTAGTTTGTTTTCATTATTCACATTGATTGCTGTGTGTGTGTGATTTAATGACTTAGTGATTAGTCATATACATCTTTGATCTCCCTCTTTAAGAGTAAATTAGATATCTGTTGTCTTGTTCATGAATGTTATTGTCATTGTCTTCAACTGTCTCCTCAGATTTTTTAACATTTCCTCCTTTTTCCACTGAATCCTCCTCCTCTTCCTCTCCAGGTTCCATGTTGAAGGTGAACCCAGAGGAGCGTCTGTCCATTACAGAGTTGGTGAACCAGCTCCAGGAGATAGCAGCAGCACGCAACGTCAACCCCAAGTCCCCCATTACCGAGGTGGGTGTGTGCGTGGTTGTGTTCAGGGCTGTTGCCGCACTAAGATTTGAGTGATGTCTGACCAGTAAAATATTTTTTCCACCATCAAGTTGTTCTGCCATCATTGGCACAGAGGCCTTTACCCTGCTGTGCGGCTCCGACACTGTTCGTGGTGCTATTGAGCTCTTCAAAAGAAGCTTTGAGGAGGTGACAACTTTCACCAAGTGTGTTTTGGAGTAAACAAGTTGATTGGCTGGGACACAATCTCAGCCTGTGAAGAGGCCATTGACAGGCCGACCACAGTTTGTGTGTGTGTGTGTGTGTGTGTGTGTGTGTGCGCACTCTCAAATTGCTCTTGCACTTGCTCAGTCTTGCATGCGACACACACACACACACACACACACACACACACACACAGTGGCGGGCTCAAAGGAGGCTGTATTCTCTTTCCTAGGCTCCTCTCTTCCCAGCTGGCATGGCCCAAAGAGACAGAGAGGTGAAAAATCTGTGTAGCTGAAAACAAGAAAACAAGCATGAAGGGATACCAACACTTCAGTAGTGTTTTTGGGAGTGACTTGTAAAGCTAAACAGTGGTTTGTGTTTTTTTTCTTTCTCTCACCCACAGTAGCTAATTCTGCATAATCAGATTTAAGATTACAGCCACGGTTTTGGAATAGAAAAGCATGGTGGCTGTTCACGACAGACTAAGCAGCCGCAGCCTCTAATGATTCTTAAACACAAAATCCTGCTACTTAACGCAAAATCCGCAGCCACAGTTGTGATTTAACAGTATGGAAAGCAGATTTCCAGGTTTGCAGTGATTCTTCCATCTTTCTGGTGTGCAATGTACACATGGCCTAATCTATAGATGAGCCAGTGCATGTATTCTGAATCATATTTATCAGACACACACGTTCATGCCATCGCTCTGAATGAATGAGTAAAGTGAAGCACGGAGTTCTTCTGTATTCCAACTAATTTCTCACCAAGCTGAATCCTGATAAGGTCACTAAATGTGTGCATAGTGGAGGCAGATTTGGCGATTGCTGATCTGATTAGGCTTAAGAAGGGGTTTCCCTGCTGGACATAAGGAGACTATAATCCTCCTCCTCCTCCTCCTCCTCCTCCTCCCCCCTGCTGCTTCTCAGTGCAGACGTATGGAGAGGCAGACCGTAAGATGGAGCCGAGAGGAGGGAGAGCAGACATGGGAGTGAAACACGGAAGGCATCTCTGAGGGGAGGGCGAGACGCCGTCTGGCTGCTTTAACGCAGACCCAGGCGCTCCTGTTTTACGTCTGAAAAATAATTTATTCAGCACGCCTGAAATATGGAAAGTGTTTTACGATTGTGCTTCTTTTTGAAATTCTTTTTTTGAACTAGTGATTATTCATTTTGGGATACACTCAGGATTTGATTGACGCTCTTTTTCTATTCATCCTATTCTATTTTTTTTTTTGCATTTCTATGGAAGTTCTGTTTTGAACATCTGAGGCAAATCCTCAAGGGCTGGCTGTTTCTTGTTGTCAACCTAGTCCTCATTGTGTTGACTTGCCTGTGACAATGTTGAGTGCGTACCACTGTTGGCGCCCGGTGTATGACGGCTATGAATGTCTGCAGCTGCTGGAGCAGAACGGAGGTTTTGGCAACAACGGAGCCCAGCCGCCCATGCATATCCACATTGTCCAGAACAATTCAGGTAACTGTTTGTTTGCATGACGGTGCGAGGCTCTCTCTGGGTTTGGGACCGAGTTAGTCTGTTTTTATAGTTGTCATTGAAGTCAACAAGTCATTGATTTGCTGAAGGACCACCAATAAACCCAGAAGCAACCTTTTGGCATATCCATCTGCTGCAATCTAAGACAGTCAAAAATAACTACACTTTATTACTTAGAAACAGCCATGCAGATGTTTTTGAAATTGTTCTTCTGAGGTGTGGCTTAGCAACACACTTAACTTCTAACCTCCACATATATCCACACACACACACACACCCACCCAAACAGCACCCATATTTTACACATAAGCAATCTGGTTAATTCACCGATGACCACCCAAACTAATAAAGCTCCAACGGGGTCAGTATGTCAGCGCCATGATCCTCATGTGTGTTACAGATTGTTGGGGATTTCTGAAGCAGATTAAAGTATGCAGGCTCTATAAATAGCTAATTATATTATTAGGATATCTGAATTATTCTGAGCACGAGCTGAACTATAAAATTATTATTATTATTTTTTTGAATCTCCACTCCACTAATAGGATAATAACTATACATCGACTACAATCCATTAAGAGGATTTCTGCATGTCCAGTCAACCATCTGTCAAAAGGCCCGAATATGTTTGCTATTTTCCTTGAGGAGTGGCTCCGGTCCTCCTATCCATCCATACTATCAGATCTGAGCGATACATAATGTTGAGGCATCTGCCTTTTTTATCTTGTATCTCAACATCTGGCAGCTTCACCACAGCTGAAAGCAAGTGATTTTTATCCAACGCATTTACCTCCTAGGCAGTCATTTATTCTAGCTTGGTAAACCGATCTTTTCAGGTCCATTCATTTGATTTTAATAAAAGAAATGCAAATGTGCCCACTGTTTCATGCAAAGATTGTCAGTGCTATGACAAAGTCTGGAAATCTGTCATTTCAGCATTCTCTCTTCCCCCCCCCATGATGCCTGTAGGCGTATACGATCCTGATCAGTCGGGCAGCGGCCTCATGGATATCTTAAGGGGCGGAACGGAGCGCTTCCTGACCAACATAAAGGACACTTCCTCTAAGGTCATCCAGTCAGTAGCCAGGTAGGGTGCTCCAACCTTGTTATCGTGATTATCACTGTTGTATTTACCCATTTTGACACCTTTTCAGTCTTAACCTTTCATGTAGTCGTTCACATCATTACAGATCAGTTGGCACTCGATGGGCTTTTGATCACATAACCTGACACGTGTCGCTGAATTGATCTCATGATTCACAATATGTTCACGTTACCTTTTTTGGGAGTTGACTGAGCACGCGGTTGAACTTGTTCTCATTTTACACGGGCTACCGTCAGTTATTATGTGTTACTTATTTAACGGAAATAAATCCCACCACCACATTTGCATCGGCAATCATCTTTTGAAATTTGATGCTGGAGGGAGCGGGGGAAATCATCAGCTGTCTATAGAATTTAAATTTATTGTATTTAAAATATGCACTCGTGGTTTGGAATTTGTTATATTGACATCCACTAAATGGCATAACGTTTTCTTTTTCAACAATACTGTTTGCCAATTATCATGTTACATCACAGTTGCATTAATCTAAAGTAAATGTAGATGTTGGCACACCTGTAAATTGTCTCCATAATCAATCATGCTCATACCTTCCCTGCTCCCAGATTTTTTTTTTTTTTTCTTCTTTTTTTAAAGGAACATTTTGCTTCTCGGCTCTCGGAGGACTTTTTAGTTGTGACCCTCCCAGAAAATGACAATCCTTTTTCTTTCTTTTTTTAATCGCTCTTTGTTCTGAGACCAACCACTGGCATGCGAGTTAGTCAGTGGATGGTGGGATTAATCAAGGTGCCCTTTGCTGCGACAATGACATCATCATTGAGAATGATTGTTGAGAGACAGCCTCTGTTATTGTCTGTATAAAAGAGTTGAGAACAAGCAAAGTGTTCCTTTTTAAAAAGCCGCTCCATCCACATCCCATAACATTTGACCTTTCATTTGATTATTCTTTCATTGGTTTGTTCCATTTGTTTGGTAGTTTTGTTTATTTTTTTTGTTGTTTCTTTTCTCTATCCCAATCCCTCATGGTCCCCACTATGTGTCCATCGCCTAGCAACCCAAGGTAAATATGGGTCGGTGAAGTGCGTTAACTCATGCGTCGCTCTGTGTGCTCCAGTAGTTTGTGTTTGATTTTTAGAGGAAGAAAAAAAAAACCAGACTAAGCCTTTTGCTGTGCCGTGTCCGCCGTCACAGCTTGCTGATCCTAACATCACACATACAATAATTCCGTTGAGTGAATGCAGAGCGTGACGTGAATGGAGAGAAGAGTATCATTAGAAGAGTGAATGGCAGCGCTGGGTGATTGGAAAGAGATATCGCTCACTGACGAAGCCAGTGGAACATGTCCTCCATGCTTGGTACAGGAAATGAATGGGCCAGATGCTGGTGGAGCAATGATAACCTTCTGCTTGAGAGGTGCATTATACCAACTGCATCAATGCAAAACAATTCTTTATGAAGTTAAATGCCAGAAAGCAGGGCAACTGCAACATCCCTTTTAAAGGTTTGTGGTCTATTAAAAGGCAGCACCTTGTCATATCGATCATATAGTTTGTAACAACAAAAGTGTTTTTTTAAAAACTTATAGCTGTTTTCAAGCAGACATCATCCTCCAAAGGTCTATTTTGATGGTTCCCAACCTTTTTTAGTCCGATGTAACCTCTTGCCCTGCTGGGTAAACTCAACTAACTCCTCGATGCCTCCATTATGTTCATCCATTACCATGTCCAATTTAACATTAATCTATTTAAGCTCCAGATGTTCTTCTGGTTGAGAATCACTTTTGTTTATGTGAATGACTGTTTGAATGATTGAGTGTCTGGTCATTAAATGTAATATTCCACTGCTAACAAAATCACCATTTGCAGCAATAAGTGTCTGAACCAGCATCGCCTGTCTGTCCTGACACCATACAGATACAGTTGAGTGTCATCAGCATAGACGGATTAATTTCCTTGCTTGGCCTACAGGTTGTTTGTGTGTACTCATATTTAATATTCAGTGGGAATCATTTGGCGTTGTTTTTTTCTGTTGTCATTGTCCCAATATGATTTATTTTGCTGTATATGTAGCCTACTTTCTACATCAATTAACTGCCAGTAATACTTAACACCAAGGAGCTATTGGCAGCAATGATCCTCCGAGAGGTATTCCCATGCGCCAGCAAGCGTCTGCCAGATGCATGTGCTACATTTAAAAACTGAGGGAACTTTTGGGTCTAATCTGCATGATTGTGGGACAGCTGTCACTACAGTAGGTTTGAAAATCTGTACTGTGCGGTAACTCTGGTAGAGTTGCCCATTCAGGCATCGAATAGCAACAGTTATATCAGTATACCGTAAATAATACAACGCTTTTTTTGGTTTCTGAACCAGTTTGCGTTATCAAGCTGTTAATTTTTTTTTAATTTCTTGTTGTGAATTGTGTTTTTCCTCCCTATATCTACTCCTTTACATAAGTGCACTTGTATTTCCTCTTCCAGCTACGCCAAAGGGGACCTAGATATTTCATACATCACCTCCAGAATAGCAGGTAGGCATAATACCCTTCATAAAACGTAATTCTACATTTTGAACCCTCTCTTACTTCATAACGTTGTCAATCAAGTCATTATTTTATACTACACAATGAAAATATTTCTTTTTAGAAAAGGATAAAACATTGATATAATAGTTACATATATACATGTGTGTGTCTGTTTGTGTAGTCATGTCTTTCCCAGCAGAGGGGGTGGAGTCGGCGATAAAGAACAACATTGAGGACGTCCGTCTGTTCCTGGATTCACGTCATGCTGGCCACTATGCTGTCTACAACCTCTCCAAACGATCCTACAGGCCTTCTCGGTTCCACAACAGGGTACGAAGTGTGTGTGTGTGTGTGTGTGTGTTAGTGCAAGCACCTATTTGGTGGATAGATGCATATCTGTGGGATTCCCTTGTCTCAGTCTGGGTATGTCATTGCTCTGAGTGGATTCTGTCACAGTGTCACTATAATAGCTGGGTTTATTATTGCCACAGTAATGGCTTTATCCTTTCACTTGTGTGCGGCCTACACAAGGTTCCCGTTGTATTCAGGGGGGTGTCTTTGTGTGCGTGTTTGCAGGTTTCAGAGTGTAACTGGCAAGTGCGCCGTGCCCCTAACCTCCGCAGTCTCTACAGTGTGTGTAAGAACATGCATCTCTGGCTCAAACAAGACCAGAGGAACATCTGCATAGTGCACTGTCTGGTAAGTAATCTCTAACCACCTGCGAGATGCCGAAGATGACTTGGCCCTTCATGCATGCTCCGATGGGGAGATGTCACAACAACTCTAGGAGATGATGAGGAGGAGGATGACACCTGCAATATCCTTAATTGTTGCCGCCCCCTTTTGTCTCTGCAGGACGGCAGGGCAGCGTCGGCGGTGGCAGTTTGCTCCTTCCTGTGTTTCTGTCGCCTTTTCACCACAGCGGAGGCTGCCGTCTACATGTTCTCAATGAAACGCTGCCCGCCTGGCATAGCACCCTCACACAAGAGGTAGAATCCTGGGAGAGATCCTCAACGACCCCAACATGTCCCCGGCTTTACAAGAGCTGAGAATACAGGAGCCTGATCTCGCGTTTTTAATTGTTGCAGGTATATGGAGTATATGTGCGACATGATGGCAGAGGAGCCCATCGTCCCCCACAGCAAGCCCATAATCATTCACTCCATCGTCATGACACCCGTGCCGATGTTCAACAAGCAGCGCGCCGGCTGCCGGCCGTTCTGCGAGGTTTACGTTGGAGACGAGAGAGTCCTCACCACGTCGCAGGAGTACGACAAGATGAAGTAGGTTCATACACGCTCGAGAATGACGTTCAGCTTTTCTGAAGTCAAAGGAGTAAAAACAATTTCTATTTATCATCGGCTCGCTCGCTCTTTCCAGGGATTTCAAGATGGAGGATGGAAAAGCGGAGATTCCCCTCAATGTGACGGTCCAGGGAGATGTACTGGTGGTGATCTACCATGCCAGATCTACACTGGGAGGGCGTCTGCAGGCCAAAGTACACACATGCACGAGTGCAACACACGTCAGCACATTATTGACAAATAGAAGCTTATTTTCAACTCTAACGATGTGTTCCAGATGGCATCCATGAAGATGTTTCAGATCCAGTTCCACACAGGCTTCGTCCCCAGAAATGCGACCACTGTCAAGTTTGCCAAGTATGTACACGTCTTTTAGAAAGTCGATGCTTTCGACTGAACAAGATCATTGTCGCCCAAAGAGTCACATTTCTTATTGCCTGTTCAATAATATCAACTACATCAGATTTCTTATTTTCTAATTAACTCTTGAAATGCACTTTCCTGTTCCTGTTTCCAATCCATTTGTTGTCCTGCCAGGTATGACCTGGATGCCTGTGACATCCAGGAGAAGTACCCGGACTTGTTCCAGGTCAACTTAGACATCGAGGTGGAACCCAGAGACAGACCCAGCAGCAAAACCCCTCCCTGGGAGGGCTTTCAAACCAAGGGCCTCAACCCCAAAATCCTTTTCTCCTCTCGTGACGAGCAGCAAGAGATCCTCAGCAAATTTGGTAAGTGACATTTCTTTGTGGAAGCCAGGTTAGGAGTGTTACGCTTCTCCATCCATCTGTTTCTCAGTTCACGTATATATCGGACATCGTTCTTTCTTTTCCGCCTTCAAGCCCACTGAATGTATGTTTTTCTTATTTTTTCTTTTCCTAATTCACACCTTAAACTAAACTTAAAGCCTTACTCGCTACAGGTAAGCCCGAGCTGCCTCGTCAGCCAGGTTCCTCTGCATTTTATGACTCTGAGTCGCCCCAGCCGGCTCAGACCCCAGAAGTCTCTAATGCGACAGAACCAGAATCCCCTGTGAGCACCGATGGCAACGCCAACAACTTTTTCCAGACACTGGATTGGGAAGGTACTCTACTTGTGGTGTTGCGATAATACTCGTGAAAATCATCTCGATTTCGCCCCGTACAGCCTTAGTGTTCCAGTTATTGCCCGTATTATCCGTTTCAACGAAAGGGACAGGGCTACTTTCCTGCGTACATTTTCCCAGACAAGATTCAAACCATAAAATCCTCCTGATAAAGTGCCTTAAAACTTCCACTGACCAGCTTCTTGCATTTGTAGATGTGAGTGGCGCTCAGGATGCCTCAGACAGTCAAGGAGGGGGATCCATGAATGACCCGGAGGACCTAAGTGATCAATCGGATGGAGAGTCCTACTCTTATTCCGCCCCAGGTGGGGAGCCACTGTCACGTGACCCCAGCGAACCACTGTTTGATGCTGACTTCCAGGTGCGGAAAGTGATGGAGTTGGATGTTTGATTATACCAATACATTATAACTTCCTTTTTATAATGCACCCTGAGTTTTATGAAGTAGGAATTACTTTGTTCCTCCAGCGTTCCATTATCTTTTCTTCTCTGTTCTTGGTGTCCCTTTTTCCTTCCAGAGCTCCCCTCCTGCAGCCCAGGAATCGCCTCTCGGGGACACAGCTGACCTCCTGGGGTTGAACGCTGACCCTTCCATGTCCTCAACCTCCTCCTCTGCTCCTCATCAAGGAGTGCAGGGAGGACTGAAACCGGCATCCAGCAACAGCGACCTCCTCAACGACCTGTTTGCGCCCCCTGCTGGTCAGACAGGAGCAGTGCAGGACGACTTGTTCTTCAGTGGGCCGGCCACATCAGACTCAAAATGTAAGCACAGGGGCTTAATTTGCTGACTGCATTGTTGTTTAAGTTATCCCTGATGCATTATTCTCCCTCTATCTGCAGCCATGGGCGACCTGTTTGATCCATTTGGCATGGCGTCCGGCTCCGGCGTTGACGCCACTGTGGGTTCATCTCGGCAGGACTCTGGACCGGACCTGTTTGGAGACCTGTTGGGTTCTGATAGTTCAGCTCACAGTAACCCTGCTCCTGCTTCAAACACAAGCCTCTTCAACCTCAGTAAGTACATCTGCTGCTTTGACACCACTCCGCGTTATGTCCCAAACGTCCCTCTGCTCCATCAACACATCTCAGTCTGCTTTGAGGAGATTTGATGAGTGATAACAAACAGCATCATCAAGTTATCTCGAATTTGTTGGACAACCCATTCTTCATTACCACAAATGTAGGTGTTACATTCCACCTTCTATATTGCAAACTAAACTTACTTGGATGATTTTTGCCCTGCCAGATAAACTAGTGAATAATGTCCCTAAGATGACATCATCAGCCAGCCAACCGGACCTGCTGGGAGGATGGGACAGCTGGGCAGCTGGCACCACGGCTAGCATGAGCGCCACCGCCAGCAAACCCAGCTACACCAACACAGGTGAGCGAGGGAACTGAAATGTAGGGCTGACTGGAAATATGAGTGGTCAGT
The DNA here is from genome assembly GCF_009769545.1 of Cyclopterus lumpus. NCBI lineage: Eukaryota > Metazoa > Chordata > Actinopteri > Perciformes > Cyclopteridae > Cyclopterus > Cyclopterus lumpus. Next base: position 7,608,227 of record NC_046974.1, read on the forward strand.
TTTGTACTCACATATTTTGACTGTCTGTAGCTCCCGGCGTTGCATCATTGTCGAAGGCCAAGTCTCAGACCTTTGATCCCTTTGCTGACCTCGGAAACCTGGGTTCCAATTTACCAGGTAAGAGACTTGCTCAGATATCCACTGTGTGCAGTGATCTAAAAGGGGAAAATGCCCTTAAAAGAGAGAAACATATACACTTATGAGCTCGTAAATCTATGATTGAATCTCAATTTACTATCTTTCATTCATGTTTTTGCAGGTTCCTCCGCAAAAGCTTCATCCTCCTCTGCTAAACCTCAAGGCCAGCCCTGGCAGGCCGGAAGACCCACCTCAGCCCAGAGCAAAGCTTGGATGGCCGGATCGGGACCCGGGACGGCACCTAAAGCCTCCTCTGCCTCGCAGTCTGCAGGCGCGCTGCCCACCAAACCCAACTACAACCTCAACTTCACTAGTGTCATCGGTGGGAGAGAGGAAAGAGGAGCTCGTGGGCCTGGTTTCGGTAAGCAGCATTGAGTAGAGGGGGCAGGATTAGTTTCAGGAGTTGGGGATCTTGTCTAATGTTTGATTTTCCAGTTATTACTCAAATACAGCTGACAGAAATGTGATTCGTTTGTAATATTTATGGACGGTATCGTATTGATTCTCTGTTCTGTATCGTGGTGCAAACTCTACTTGAGAATTGAATTGAGACTTCCTTCCTGTGTGCTGTGTTGTGACGCAGGCCCCAAGCCGAAGGTCAAGGTGGATGATTTTGAGGACCTGCTGTCAACTCAGGGCTTTGCCTCTCGGCCTGATAGGAAGGGACCAAGGACCATCGCTGAAATGAGGAGACAGGAGCTCACGAAAGACATCGATCCACTTAAATTACAGGTAACAAACTAAATGCATGTGCAAAGCGCTGAGAAACGCATTCTTCAGTGGATGAAATATGGAAAGTGAAAGAGCAGTGCTTGCCTTTCCGGCATCCCCACCACTGAGGTGCCCTCGGGCCAGTGCTTTTCGAAACAACCTGGTATAGATAACGGGGAAAATGTGATTAAAGTTTTTAATTACTCACGAAATCGTCTTTGTCCACTGTTTTATTCACCAGACGATTTTACTCTAAAAGAATTGGGATTGAGTCCCCGTATCCGTCGGTCCTGTCTTTTTAGATAGACCAACACGGCACCTTTTGGCAGGTGATACTCGGAGCTGATCGATGTTTGTGCCTTTTTTATTCATGCGGTTTATTTAATTTGTCATGCTGCAGATCTTGGACTGGATCGAGGGGAAGGAGCGCAACATCCGAGCGCTGCTGTCGACTCTGAACACTGTGCTGTGGGAGGGGGAAACCCGCTGGAGGCCTGTGGGCATGGCTGACTTGGTGTCACCTGACCAGGTGAAGAAGTACTACAGGAAGGCTGTGCTGATCGTCCACCCGGATAAGGTACAGGATAACAATTACAAATATTGCAACCCTTCATCTTAACTGTCCTTTTTATTATTTATTAATTGGCAAACGTGTTCTCTCCTCTCCTCTCTTCTATTTCCCCCCCCCCCCCCCCACACACACAGGCAACAGACCAGCCTTATGAACATTACGCGAAGATGATCTTCATGGAATTGAACGACGCCTGGTCAGAGTTCGAGAACCAGGGTTCCAAAGCACTCTTCTAAAACCCTGGTCTGGATCCCAGCTAAACCAGACCAGACCAAACCAGACCGGACCGGAACGGACTGGATTTGGCCTAACCAAACAGGGGTTAGACTGGTTCCAGATTGGACAGGACTGAGCCCACATTGGGCCTTAGCCTCTGAGAGGTGTCCTCTCTACCATTCCCTTCACTCCCTCCTTTTACTTTCTTCTGTTTCTACAAGGAAGAAGACCTTTTTGCCTCATTGTCCGGCTGCTGGGGGAACTTCCTCACTGGTTCATAAACAGCCAGTAAAATAAACAATGTGATAGTTCTTAAACTCACTGCCTACCTGTACAACTGCCTGAGTGGTGCTGCAAACATCTGGAGGGAAGGATGGGTGACAATCACATGAAGGAGACAGAATGGGAAAAGAAATTAGAATAACTGATTGATACGCCGATTATCTTTGACGGTGGTATTCGGATAAAAATATTCCATGACCCCACACAAATACAATGCTGGTAACATTTGTCTGTGCCTGGCACAAAACAACCAGTCATTTTGCTGACTGAACATAGCTGTACATTTTTTCAGCATGCCAGACGATCTGGAAGTATTGTTTTTAAGCTTCGTTGCCTCAAAGAATAGTGAATGTTGCAGATGAATCATAGAGTAAACCAGCCACAGCAACCGATGGACACAAAAAAAAAAAGAATCTTCCCTTAAAATCTCCCCGAGGATTTTGAAGATATATATCTGTTGATAATACCCATTAATTATTTGGAGTGCTACTGCTGCACCTTTTTGGGTCAACGGTTGGGTTTGTTGTAGACCATTTCCACTTCAGAAAGACAAGACTATTGCCTGCTGAACACTACTAGTGCTGCTTCTACCGTTACAGTTCCTGCTACTCACACGCACACACACACACGCACACGCACAAGCACACACACACACACACACACACTCCTCAGATTGATGTTTAAACCTGCATCCCAAGCTTCTGACTTCTGACAAAGGAGCTGAACTGGTTTTGATGCCCCATATAAACCTGAGCGGGCCGTCTGTTGTTTTTGAAGTGCTCTTTTAATTCCACCCACTCGGCTATACTGTGTAGCTAACTGCATGCTCTCCCACACCAAACCTCCAACCAACAGTGGGTCGGTGTGTTTGATTTTCAAACCAGGGTAGTCCAAAGGGGCGGGCGCTCTTTTATTGAAGTGCTCTTTCTTTCTTTTTCTAGTAGCAGAAGCATAACTAGTCTACCGGCCTGATTACGCTGGACGGCAGCGCTCACACTGCTCCATCATCAGTCATTAACCCCTCCCCTTTGTCTCTATAAGCCCCACCCCCTCAGCGTCTAGTTCAGTGGACATTTTTACGTCGGTGCATAGGAGGAGATTACAAATTGAAGGAATGAAAAGAGAATACAACGCTTAGTTTTACTCTTTCTTGTGTTTTTTTTTTGTGTGTGTGTTATTTTTTTGGGGGGTGTTCATTCCAAACTTTGCGCTTTTGTCAGTAAATCATCACTTCAGTGTAAATATAAAAAATATTATCATCCATCAAGTGGCTTTGTTAAGATTACAGCAGGGGTTATTGATGTGTTATCGACTGTGTGAATGCTTGTGTGTATGCGTGTGTTTCTTTGGGGGAAGATAATGAAACTTTGTTGGACATCATGCTTTCCTTGTCTGCAATCACAATCTTTTATTTCTTAATTTAATTATTTTCCGCCTCTCCCACGCTTCAAACTAATCTTTCCACTTTTTTTATTTTACATTTTACCTCATGGACCAATCAAATCACCCGTTTTCTTATTTATTATGTTTTTTTTGGGGGGGGGGAGGGTTGCAGGTTATAATGACATGTATTCATGCATATTGATGGCACAAGTGAAAATGTTCAGATAATATATAAGAGGAATGTTTTGAGTGAAAGTTGGGTTGATCACAGTGAGGCTCTTTGTTGCTGTTTTCATTCCAAAGCATTTATAATTACCAATTTGCTTTTACAAAAATATCCCCTCATTAGGTGTTGTTTATTTGTCTCTTCAATCTGTCTTTTTTTTCTTCTTCTTTTATGTCCTCTCGCTTCTGTTTTGCATTTAGTTAAAATTCCAACACGAGGGGCCAGTAAACCTAAGTAAGAAAAAAAATTAATAAAGTGATGCTTAAAATTCTCTGGCAGTATCATAGTATAAAGAGGGAGGATTGCAAAACCACACATCAGCAGTGTTTTCTGCACCAAATTACATCATAATAATATGAATGTAGATTTCAATGCAAAAACAAATTAAAAAACCTTTTGATTTGAGGCAGATATTTTTGGTGTTTTATTGTGTTTTATTTTGAAGGATTCAAAGGGGCTTCACGTTAACATCTTTACTCCTTGCTAAGGTAAATTAGACAATATTATCAAAGGAATGTATTTCAAAATAACTGGACTTATCTTTAAGTGGTAGAAACCTGAGTCTGTGTGCATTGTACTTTATACTTTTTGATTCATCTTATTGCTGTTCCAACTTTAAAAACATCTTCATTTAACTTAAGATCATTGAGTATATATTAAAATGATTAATTACCTTCTTTTTTTTTTTTTTTAAAGCAGAGGCTACCAATTTTGACGGTGTGCCGTCACGAGTACCATCGTGGTGAAACAACTTTAAATCTGAAATGTACTCTTTGGTAATGAGTCATTTAGTAGCAAGCCCAGTTCTAGAGCCACATCCTGTAGTGATTAGACATTTCAAAACAAAAGTATACCTCACATTCATCACACCTGACAAGCTTGCAATAATATACCTAAATTATTACCACAAATAAAAGCCAGTTTATTCTTTGCCTTTTCCAGCTAATAGTACTGACCAACATTTCATTTGAGTAATTTGTGATTGTAAAACTATTATTGCAGTTGTTGCATAACCAAGCAAGTCTTTTATAGAGTTGCTTCTTTGAGGGCCAGTTATTGCCAGTACAGAACTGACCTGGAAAATGAAGCCAACAAAAATATACCGTATTTTATATCTTTAAATTTATCTTTAGCCCCCAATCCAAGATTTCATTTTAGATGGTTTGTGCAATTTGTGTGCGTGGAAAAAGTCAAACAAGTACTCGGGCATCACAATGAGTTACAGCTTTATTTAAAAGTTGGACCAACATCAGTTCAACAGTGATCCGTTTCACCAGATTACATCCGTATCCCCTCCAGAGCACATATTTTGAACACAAGACTGTAGCACATTATATAGTCTATACAAAATGAATTTTTAAAAAAAGTGTATGAAAAAAAGAAAGAAAAAAAAAAAGACCTCAGCTCAACCCCTCAAACTGTCATTTTCCAGTGGCCATAAAACCTTAAACTCTAGCTTTGGGATGTGTTTTAGCATCACACCAATGGCACTTATTGAGGCAGAGAGGAGAACTGGGGGACAGAAATGGGGGGCTATAAAGAGGTTTGTAGGAGTGTCTAAAAAGTGTTAAAATGTGAACAAAATCAACGAGCCAGTGGTCCCTCCCACCCATATGAACATAGGCCCAAGCACAACTATAGCCACATTCAGCGACGCTACAGAGTTCACCTGCATTGAGTGTATGCAGTGTTGAAGCCGAAGTACTGGAGAGATGAACAGAAATATTAGGCACTGCCATTTCTCTGTTTTTTGGAATCTCCCATCTCTCGAGCACGTCTGCTTCCACTCTTAATGCAAATTCATTTTTTCTTTTTGCCTTTTTTGCGGGAGGAATACCGATTTTTGTTTAAGTAGCCACAATGTGTTGGTTATCATTACTGCACAGTTGTGACTACAGCTTGTTCTGCTGCCTTGATTGCAGCGGGGTTTTTGGCATAGTGACATCTGGTTTGGTGTTACGACAGGAACCGGGGCCAGGAAGGCACTTCAAAGTGTGGACGTCCTTTTTAGATTTCCATGCATAAGCCCTAAAAAATGAACAAGATCAGCTGTAAAGCTTTGAGTCCTCCAAATGGCCAAAGGGGAATCTGAAAGACACAAAGAAGACACAGGCCTAGTTATTGGCAGCTGCGAATGGCTGAAACCAAATTTATTTTTCTTTTAGTTCGCAGAAGTTTAAAAAAAAAAAGAAAAAAAGAGGAAGAAAGAAAATTAGATTACATCTAGGTGATAATTGACTGATTCAATATTGTGAGATACTTACAAAGACACAAAAAAAGATTTTCCGAGGTGTGTGATGTGAACTTAGCCCTCAATGGAGACCTCTGGAGCAATGTGTCCATTCAGCGACGCCTCCATTGACATCTCCTGAGCAGCAAACCAGACATTACATCAGGTTAGTGCACTGGGAATTCCCATTATTGATAAACCTCGACATTTATGAGCGCAATAGTAACGCTTTTATTGACCATTGAGCTGAGTTGCACCATCTGACATGGTATGTCGCAGATTTCTGGCTTTGGCTCTTCTGACAGGACGTCCGAACATGTCTGCTCAGCACTGGTGTCCTGGGAAGGAAAGGAGGGGAGAGAGAGAGCGGTGGTTAGAGAGCCCCACATACTTTTTGGATAATCTGAATAAATGAGGACTCTCACAATATGTTCATATGATGGTTTAATTCCATGCCTTCATGTGTTTTTAAGTAATGTCTGTATACAGTGACTCACTGGGGCCATTTCCTCTGCAGGCGCAGCAACAGGCTCAGCGGACATCACATCCACAGATTCTGATTTGGTGTCACTCACTTCCACAATTTCCTAAATATAGCAAGCAGAGAGAGGTGACCTAAGGTATTAAAACTTTTTTTTTAAAGAAGCGAAACATGAAATTTGCACAACTGGATACATATACATGCAATTAACATGGCAATAACATCTGGAGCAACAGCTCATGTCAGCTTTGCCGTTTTAACTGGAACTATTCTAATTACAAGAGGCAGGATGTCAAATATTTTTTTCTTGTGACCTAAAAGATGCTAATGGCTTAATAATAGTAACAATTGCAGCAACTGATGATGAACTCCTGTCTGCAGTTCTCACCGGCTGGACAGCAGCAGACTCTGCAATGGCGACATCCTCTGATGAGACCGATTCTGTGACGACAAAGTCCTCAACCAGGCTGTCTGCAATGCTCTGTGTGCAGAGACGGAGAGAACGAGATGAGATCATTTTAAGATGTTCAACAAACCAGCACACACACACACACACGCAACAGACTAAGTGGAGGAGGCAAATTAATTAGTCAGCATCCCAGGAGAAAATGGCAAGCGAAGCCTCTGAACTAGTTATTTTTAAATGGCTTAAAGCGGAGTGTATTTGCATCAATGTACATCACATATTTAAGATGGGCATGTTGAATTAGTATCAAATCAAATAGAAGAGATCCTAACTGTGTACAGTCAGCATGTCATAGCATAACCCATAAACTTCCGATTTCAGGGTGATCAACATCTAGAATGCAGTCGTCCCAACAACAAAAATGGTCGCATAACATGTAGAATCGAATGGTTTCAGAGTTCAGGTTTTACCCCGTTGACTTCAGTTGCGAGGGCTTCAGCCTCTCCTACCGGAGCCTCTGGGACGGTGTCTGGCACCTGGGGGACATAACCGAGAAACACATTCAGCAGAAACTCCACATTTCTACTTCTGTATTATTATTCATACAAAAGACTCAGAAACAAAGCCTCGAGCTTAAGAAGTTAATAAGTTAACTGTATAATGTATTTGATTGGGAAAAGAAGAAGTACAATACTCACCACTGGGATTTCCACCGATGGGGCAGGAGCATCCTGTAATGAAGAAATAGCAGAACAAATTATTCTTTGTTGTTAAGTTACACATTATATGAACGAAGAACCATGCAAGAAAACAGACGTAGCCATGAAGACCTAACACAGTGAAAAGATCTTTTTTTTTATTTTTTATTACGTTTAGGAAAAGATTTAGATGGATAATTAAGGACGGGAAACGTTCACAGAACCCCATGCTGCACACAAACAACACACCATCACACTCTAGAAATGTAAAAACGACACGAGTCAAAATGCACTTTTTTCGTTCTCGCCAGATAAAAGAAAAAGAAAAAAGAAGTTCGAGAGGCGAGGAAAGTAGTTTGTTATCGACGTGGCACCTCTGTGATAGCAACAGGCTCGGCGAGAACTTCAGGTGCATCTTCCTCAGCCAGCACTTCTATTTCAGCATCGTCAGCAGGACAGGCGACGGCTTCAGCCTCCTGTTGTGGCTCGGTTATCTCTGAGACGACCTCGTCCACCGCTTCCTCCACCGCTTCCTCTGCGCCGGCTTCGGTTTCAGCAGGAACTTGGTCGCTCGTCGGCGCTTCAACCACGTCAGTCGTTTCAGTCGCGGGCTCCGGTGCGGCGATATCGGCCGTGACTGCCACCTCAGTCTCAACGGCCGCCGCCTCCTCCGCTGCAAAAGCCTCGGCCTTCACTTCAGTCTTTGGCTCGCAGACTTCATGCGTCTGCACATGCGAAATCAACACGGCACACATTGAAAAGAAGAAGCATGCCGCATGCAACATGGAAACAGATGGGCAACACTTTGTCCATATGAACCGTCGATCAACAAGGGTTTTCATCCTGGGCAGGAATATACTGTGGACAAAATGATGCCCTCCCATGCACTACACAATCTATACACCTGCAACGGGAAGCCTTGCTTCTAAAGAAGATCAGCATTACCTGTTCGGTCGCTGTGGTTTCGATTGTAGCCTCCTCTGTCGGAATCTGGAGAATGAGAAATAAAAAACTCACTTAAGCCAATGGATGCATTGGTCGATGGACGGATGGGTGGACACATGGACGTAAAAGCAACAAGACAATAGCCTGAACAACAAACATAATAAATATAGCGTACAGCCTTATCTTCAACGCTCAAAGCCAACTGAATATTCTTGACCGTGTTGCTTAATTGCAACGTTCACAACAATTGCAGCACTTGTGTCACCCGAAAGCTTTATTAACTGCAATGTTTGGTTGTTTTGCTTTGTATTTTTTGTCAGTGATTAGCATTAATACTGCCACTTATTAATGAGTAAACATGAGTAAGTGAGTATGTGGAGAAGGCGTTCCTGATCAGAGTGCCACGTTATATAAGAGAACGAGCCCTGGGGCAAAGTGTGGCTTGTTTTCATAAGGTGTGAAGCTTATGTCATGGGAACACTTTTCTATTGAAAGAGTTGTCTCCTGTTCAGTTAGCGCTCCGAGAGTGGAAACTACCGAGTTACTCTGGTTTGATGGCGTCTTCCCTCAACTGTTTTTTGTTGCACACGCACCGAAAATGTGTTAAAGGCAGTTGTGTTTACTGCGCTGGATGAATGCACTGCATTATGCTGTATGAAGGGGCTGCATGCTTCGCTTGAATGGCCACAAACAAAAGTATAACTCATTTAACCCAGACTAATCGAGAAGTACTTTGGGGTTCAGCGGCTCACTAAAGGACACCTCAACATGCGGACATTAGCCAGGGATACTTTTATACCATATCTGTCCAAGGAAAACTTTATGAAACATGAACCTAAGTGACACGTCGAGAAAAGTTGTTCCAATAATCATGTTGTGCTCCACTCATACTCGTTCACACTTGTGCAATTTGCCTCTGGCTTAAACCGAAATGATATACTGCCTGAGCAAGTTATCACCGTGTGTGTGCGTGAGAGAGAGAGAGAGAGAGAGAGAGAGAGAGGGGAGGGGGGGTCCGTTCTTACCTCGATCTCAACAGGGGCTGCCACAGGAGCCTCAGCTGGGGGTATGACCTATGAAGGGGGAAGAAGAAGAAAAAAGTTAACTCACAAGTCAGCAGTTATAGCTCACTCTTCTTCAGGAATGCCTTGGGTGTAGGTGTAATTTGAGTTCAGGAGAGGGGGAGGAATGTTACAACCAGTTGCATACTGGCAAACTGGTACGCCCATTTCTTGCCCCCTTTTTTTTGTTTTTAAAAATAAATACATACATATATATATATATATATATATATATATATTTATTTAGAAAAATAATTGACATACTATTTACTACATCTATAGAAATACTTATTTTCTAGACATGTATGTCCAGATAAGGACAGAAGGCACCCATATTTTACAATGTTTCTCTGCCAGGGCGACTTTCCTAGCCCTGCGACCGATTTGGTATGGAACAGTTGGCAGTAACCTAAATGGCCACTGGCGGCACCCGCTGTGCATCCAAGTGTGTTGAGCTATAGTGGCACCAACAGGGAGAAGCACATGAATAATGCAAATCTTTATAGACCAACAGTAAATTATTTACACGGTGTACCAGCCTGTCTTCAATGTGGGACAGGTCTAGTGCATAATGGCTGCTACCGCTAGACCTCCATTGGCAAAAATCACCAAGTCTATTCATCTACAGTAGTTAGAACTCACACAGAAAACAGTTCAAACACTTGTTCTTTACGCTTGATTTACTTCACCATCTCCACCTCGGCGCTACTGGGGAGGTGAACAATCCTGTTCTCCAAGATTTTACCAACTTCCGAACCAAAGCCGAGTGGGCAAAAATGTGCACATAGTTGAGTAAACATAAACTCCAGCTATAGCCAGAGAGGAACGGTATAGGCGAGAGGGGGATGGGAGAGGGATGGACTCTAGGCCTTCCTTTGCTCGACAGGAAAACACACACACACGCACATCCAGCTGACACACCCCCTTCAGTCTTCCTCAGTACCAGAACACTTTGTACCAAACTCAACAGCCAAACTAGAAAACAAACACAGCTCAAACCAAATCCGATCTAGAAGCAGACCACTGCAGAAGTGTACGGTCAAGCTAACAAAGCCCTATAGATGTCTATAGAGCCCTGGAAAAACAAACCCATAAAAATGGCACGGCAATGTGGGGAGGGCTCCATGTTGGACTCTGGGGGCGTTGTCCCCACATCCTTTGCCACAAGGTGCACAAGTTTGAAAACGTTGAATGTATAACTTCACACATCTTTGTCACCCGCAGTTTTCTCTAATGTGTTAAAAGGAAGAAGAAAAAACATGCTCGCCAATAATTTTTTTTTTTTAAACACGTTGCAATTAGCATAAATGTGAGCAAACTGAACGCAATTTAATCGTCCTAAGGTCATCCCTTCACCGGACAAATACCAAATACAGAAGGCAAAGAACACACCAAAAGGTGATCAATATCCCAACTTCCCCCCCCATCCCGTCTCCTCCCGGTAAAGACGCAATGATAAAACCGTGGACAACACCAGGTGTGCGCATGTCCTGGGATAACAAGCTAATTAGGGGGGGGTGGCAAAGACAGACGTGAAAGAGGGAGGCCAGAGAAGGGGAGAGTATTGAAAGGGGAGACAGAGAGGAACCAGTGGTGGGAGGGAAGCAAGAGTCATGGGGGAGAGTTAATTTACGAGGGAAACATGGGTGAGGGACTGAAGGGGGTAGGGCTGCAGGAGGATCGAGGGAGCCAACTGGTACAAAATGTTCAGCCGTGCCCCTTCGCCTCAGGCCGCAGAAACATGCGACACACTCAGCAGGTCTGCAAAATCCGGTGGTGGGTTTAAACTCACCTGAGTCTCCGTGGTGACAGCCAGAAGTGGAGGGACCGGCTCTCTTTTGTCCCAAAGCCAGCTGAATACCAGCCCCATGGATGCCCGCTCTGATTCTATCAACTATTGCCCAACTGTGCCAGTGGTGACCAACTCTAGCCTGACGCGAGGTGTCACAGAGTGAACCCTTTAAGTTCTCTGAGAGCAAAGTTTCATGAAGTCAAGATTGAAAAAAAAAATAAAAAAAGGCTCATTAAACAAAGCAGGTAAAACATGAATTGCCCCACAAATCAAACCTGCTACTGTATGCGTTTGCAGTCTAAAAGCACCAGCACTGACAAACTCTCAGTTTCGCTAAAGTGCGTGTGTTTGTGAGCGACTGAATCGGGCACATCTGCAAGCAGTGAAGGAGCAGAGAAGAAGCGAGGGATGAGGGGAGGCACACGAGGGGCGGGTGGGGAAGTGGGAGGGGAGGGAGGGTAGGGAGGGAAGAGGGGAAGGAGGGGGTGGATACTGCCATGGCCTAAGTATCAACTGGGCTGACCATCTCCAATAGAAACCTCTTTGTTGGTCTTTTATTGCCGAGTGGGTAGACAATCCAAACCTCCAACTAACCAGAATGTAGCGGGATGGGATGGAGTATTACTGGAGAACGGTGTAACACCGAGTTGGCGCAAATGGCCACCGAGGCTAATGGCACCTCCAGTCTCTTCTTACTGGGCAGCGTTTCGCATGCTAACACGCACATGTCCGCACATGCATGTGCACCATATGTGGTCATGGCTCAGTGTGTGTGTGTGTGTGTGTGTGTGTGTGCATGTGAGGTTAGGAACATGCATGTACAGTTCGCAGCGCGTGTGTCCACATAGCCTGCAGTCTACTTGCTGAACTGGAACATTCTGTTCCAAAAAGGCTGTGCATGTTGGCAGTATGAAGCGAGCCATTCTTTCGTTTTACGACTTCGAAAAACGAAAGTTGTTGATTTGAAGGGTAAGAAATGTTTACACCACTAATTGCTTAGTGGTGTAACTTGTGTTACCGAGTCATGTGTACAGTAAACTTACGGCGTTTGTGTGAGAAAACAGCCAAACGCCGTGCAGAGGACAGACGGCAAGCTTTTTGCATCTTACTCTGTAACGTCATTGTCTTTAAATCTCAAACCAACGTCATTGAGCAAGAATATAACAAAAAAAACGGGTCATATCAGATGTAGACGATCCAATGTAGACCACCTTTCTGGCAGCGCCATAATTCAATGAAGGGAATGCCACTATAAATGACTAGATAACAAACTCCCCATCATGCTTATCCAACCAGCCTATTTAAAACCCAGGCACATGTTTAAATGAAGCTTCATGGCACAGGCATGTTCTCATGGAGGTGATAATGTGCAATGACTGCTGAAGAGGGTCTGTGTTCCACCTCTTCGCTAAATGGAACATATTGTCCCCGCTGTCTTCCCACCCCACCCCCCTCCCCACCACCTTCTGCCTCACAGAAGAAAGCCACAGCACATTACTACGTGAGCTCAGAGCATCTGAAAGAGCCACAAAGTATGAAGATTGGTGAATTCAGATAGCAATTGCTGGTCAGAAACATACATATTGTGCCATCATGTGCAGTGGAGTCAGAGAGAGCTGCATTTACCAAAACATCACCAAGTAGTTCATGTGTATGATACGAAGTGGTTCTTACCTCTGTCACTGGTTCTGGTTCTGGTTTAGGAATGATAGGTTCAGCCTCCTGTACGATCGCATCTTCAACTGTGAAGGGCTCTTCAGGTGGAGTCTCAACAACCGGGGCTTCTTCAGTGACCGGGACTTCAACCTCAACCTCTGCTGTCTGTTCCAACACCACAACCTCTGGCTCTCGCACCGCTACCTCAACTGGGACGGGCTCCTCAACAGGCACCGAGACCACAGGCACCGAGACCGGCTCCTCAACAGGCACCGAGACCGGCTCCTCCACAGGCACCGAGACCGGCTCCTCCACAGGCGCCGAGACCACAGGTGCCGAGACCGGCTCCTCCACAGGCACCGAGACCGGCTCCTCCACAGGCGCCGAGACCACAGGTGCCGAGACCGGCTCCTCCACAGGCACCGAGACCACAGGTGCCGAGACCGGCTTTTCCACAACTGGTTCTGGTTTAACGATGGGGGTCTTCACAGTTGGGACGACAATCGGAACTGCCGATGGGATCTTTACTGGTGCTCGGGTTTTGGCCACTTTCTTTGAGGTTGCTGCAGGGGGTGCACTCACTGCAATCGCAGGACTCGCTTTGACTAGTGGGTCGGCTGCATGCTGTTCTTCAAGGACTCTCCTCTGGGCCTGCTGCAAGAGGGAAAAGACACAAACACATTGTGGTTCATGATTATTGTCTAGTAATAACAATGGGTAAGGTTTTCATGCATTCAAATGGTATTTTACATAATAAAATGTAAAAGGTTTCGGGTAACTTGGATTGATATTTGGCAAGTCAAAGAGTTTAGTGACACAAAATCTACGAAAAGGTTCAGAAATGTGAGTTTAGGGGATCTGAATGATACAGGGGCCCCTTGTCGTGTTCAGATACTGGTGTTGTTGTCAGGCAGAGGGCCGTTCTAGCACATTTCTGTCGGCAGGAATACCAGGCATGCCATCCGACATGTTTTTTCTGCTCCGGACAAAACCCCCTCAGGCTTTAATAGAGATTTTAGGACTCCACACCACTGTAGGGGGGGGGGGCTTGATAAATGGGAGTAGACCCAGCAAAGCTAGTTAGATAATGGGGGCTAATTAGTTGAATCAGAGCCGTCCTGACAGGTCTGGTGAAGCGGGGATGGAAACCGTGCGAGTCAGCAGCCCTGGTGGGTGCCCCGCAGGCCAGACAGTGGGCCTAATCACATTAGAATCACGTTATAATCAGGTTACAATCACTCCCCGAAAATGCTTTTGTTAGACTGGCAGCCAGTTATTGCCTATGTCTGTGCCTGTCCACTAGCCATCATCAAAAAACCCCCCCCCCCCCCCCCTTTTTTATCTTCACCCTCAAATAGCTTGCCCCAAACCACTAACTATAACTTTAAATCAATCGAGGACGTTACTTGTGTTCCTCAGGATGGTCTTGGAGGCCCGGCTACTTGATATGCTTACATACAAAGAGGCTTGTGAGGGCAGCATTCAGCTTCACATCTTTAGGCTGCTCCTTCACTTCCTGTGCACCGATATCAATTGGGGATAGCATGGAGCTGTAAGTGACTTCAGGGGCTTTGATCCGAGTATCACTCCCAGACTGAGCCAATCAGAGAGATTGTGCAGACTCCATTCTGGCAAAACTAATGCAAGACATTCCTCTAGTCAACACACTACCAAATACAGTTGTGTGGTGCCAGAGAGAGGTTTTAAGGAGGGGGGAGGGGCTGAGAATGAAGGCCACAAACTCATACACACATACCTAGAAGTCTTCCCTGTGTCTGAGAACTGAAACTCAAGTAAGCTTTTAGTTGTTAAGTTGAAATTAGATGCAAAGATTAATGTTCACTGGAAAATAAATGATAGAGAACAGCACTCCTTGTCTTTGGGCACTGGATGTTCAGAAGTAGAAATGTCTCCTCAGATTTGCCATTTGTCACGCTATTGGCCTGCTGCTTCGACACATTGTGAATTATGATTATTGAAATTATGTAAAGCAGTGTATCATCATCATGTGAAGTATTGTGTGTACTGTACAGTATGTTCTGTGTGCATGGGAGATGGGGGGGGGGGGGGGGGGGGGGGAAAGGTGGGGTGGGGGCGGGACTATTTATGCTCGCAAATAGATTTCTTTTAAAAATGTGATACATGTTACATATATAAATTAAAACGATGTATGTTTAATAAAAATAACCCACAGGAATATAATAACCTGCAATATCCCCATCCCAGCATTTAACCTTCTATCCAGAGCGCGCTGAGAGCGCACGTGGCGCACGAGCGTAAAGCCTCAGACGTGCACATTTCTCCTTGTCTCTTGTACCTGCTTGCAAGCCAGAGGCGTCTGGTACGCTAGTTAAAGAGTGTGTATAATTCCGATTGACTCTAGTGTGTACATTGGTGGCGCAGTCTTCCACTATAGCGACATTTTACGCACGAGGATTGGAGCGTTTGGAGCGCAACTCGGAGTTCCGCGCGCGCGTCAAAAGAAACGCAATAACATCGTGAAAAGAAAACTTCTGTTTACTTTTCGCTTGATATTTCAATGTTCTCGTGAGACACATCATTTGATCACAGGTGCAAAACACGCGTGTGTACTTATCAGTAATCTTTCAAATGTTCGTTTAAAGTATATATACAATATACATATAAAAGACTGGACTTAAAATAACTACATTAGTACACGGTCGGCGACAAAAGTCCATTTTCGTCCACATTTTTCGAGAGATGAACCGACGGATTTGAGTTAATAATCCAAGCATTACAATTAGTATTTGATCGTGAGATTAGAAATTTAGTGAAGAAAGTACGCCTGACACCACTTACCACCCTCTTCATGCGACGCGTGTTCTTCTTTCTTTTGCTGGGCATTTTGGTACGTGCTGATGGAAAGAAGAGAGACCGAAAAAATGGGGGAAAAAAGCAGAGAGAGCGCGAGGACAAAGTGGATCTTTATAGAGCCCCCGGTCGCTCTGTTACCTTTGCATCGAACCTATTGGAGGACTGGGATGAAAGATGGGGGGCGTGGAGAGACAAGAGAGCGAGGTATACACACCCCCACGTCACACACGTGCACGCGCACGACAGCTCAATCGGAGTTGGACTACCTACTGGCTGGATGTTATGCAACCATTCCATCAAAGAGAGGGAGAGAGTGGTCCGTGGTTCATGCCACACACCCCTTTTCCTGGACCAGAAATACGTTTTGACTCAAGCACATGGCAACAACGACGCACATGCTCTAAAATACATGTTTGTCATTTACTTTCTGTCCTATCTGAGAGTTTCACAGAGTCCGTTTTGTAACATGCAGATCCTAAAGCATGCTACACGCACATTTTATATAATATTCTTGGGGAAAAAACAAGAGGAAAACACTCAAAGAGCTCCTATTCCATACAAAACAACTTTTATGCATTCATTAAAAGCCCGGAGATGGAGAATAGCTCTCATTGTATGTCTCTCCTCCAGGGAATAAAGAGAAAGAAAGCATGTAGCCTAGGGGGGACGCATGTAGGCTACATGCGTCTGTCCCCCCCTCCTGCACTGTACCAGCTGTGAGCACCAATTGTCTCCAGCTCCTTAGGAGCAGCTGTACCATGAATCATTTGTGCGTATCAAATACATCCTTCTGAAAGTGTCAAGGAAACATTGAACTTCCATCACAGGTTTCTCCACATTGCAGTGAAGGGAAGGTGTATGATTTAGTTTAGGGAGGCGATGATGTGAAAATATAGTTTTCTCTCTTCAACATGGCAGTCTGGCCTGAAGGCTCATAACTTGATTTACTCCTCGGCAGTTTGTGAGTGCAGATGGATTACTTAAAGTGTCACAGCGCCTCCATGTTGAACTGGTGATCTTTCCACTCTATAGTCACTGTAGCTCAGGAACACTTTAGTAGAATACAGCTGCTGTAGAGACGGGATCAGTGTGACCCTTTCAGCTATAACCATGGCGTCACTGGGACCACTGTGACGGCAAATCTTTAAATAATGTTGAATTATGAAGGGTAACTGGGATCATTACAGTCGGCCCCGTAGAAAAAGCTTCACGGGGATTTAGAGATAGCGAACAGTTTGAGATGGCTGATAGCTTTCGGGATTCATCTTTTCATTGTGGTTGTTGATAACATGTTTAAAAAGTAAGTTGCCATTTTGTAGACCTGTGAAGCAACGACGAAACTGGTGGGAGGAGAAAAAGTGAATGTATAATAGAGCGAGTTTGATCTCTGTTTCCTTTTTGGACATAGTTGCAAAAACAAAATGACTTTCTGGGCGTGGGGAAGGATGAGCTGTTGGGGTTTTTAAGGGCACGATGCATACCACAGACTTTCATCAGGCTTAGCTGGATTTTGTGAGCTCAGCGCTAACATAACATTACCACATGCTGTCATGCTAATGGAAATGTGGTCATTCATTTTTATTAACTTTTAGTCATCAAAAAGTCATGTAAAATGTACTTCCTCCTTTCTCTCTGGGTTTGTGTCACAATGGATGTATGTGTGTTGTATGCGTGTCGTATGTATGTCGTATGCGTGTCGTATGCGTGTCGCATGTGTGTTTGTGTGTGTTGTATGTGTGTTGTATGCATGTCGTATGCGTGTCGTATGCGTGTCGTATGCGTGTTGTGTGCGTGTTGTGTGTGTGTTGTGTGTGTGTTGTATGTGTGTCGTATGCGTGTCGTATGTGTGTCGTATGTGTGTCGTATGCGTGTCGTATGTGTGTTCGTGTGTTGTATGTGTGTTGTATGCATGTTGTATGTGTGTCGTATGCGTGTCGTATGTGTGTTCGTGTGTTGTATGTGTGTTGTATGCATGTTGTATGTGTGTCGTATGCGTGTCGTATGCGTATTGTATGTGTGTTTGTGTGTGTTGTATGTGTTTCGTATGTGTGTCGTATGCGTGTCGTATATGCGTGTTGTATGTGTGTTGTATGTGTGTTGTATGCATGTTGTATCCGTGTGTCCGGTGTTGTATGCGTGTTGTATGCATGTGTTGGAGGAGGCTTCAGTGACGTGATGATAGTGAATCTTTTTTTTCCGTGAGTGGGCGGTGTAAAACAATCCTGTTAACTTTTGTGATGTTCAAATGGCTTCAAGTGTGAATCATCAGGAGTGTGAGTTTCCCGTAATAAAAAGTCCTGTCACTATCTTTCTTTGCTATGACTTGCTTTTTGTTTATTCTACTTTCAAATGTTGATTGTAAGTTGTCTCTTTAGCAGTCAATAACTCACTGATTGTTCTGGTTGGATACATTTTACGAAAACATTTTCCACCCAGTCATCCAGTGGACTCAATCAGATAGGGTTAATTCTTTCAATATGTTACCGCTAATTTTCTTTTAAAATGATACAGTTATCTAGTAACTTTAAGGCTTTATCACCCTCGTCACAACAGTTTCCCCTCTCTTAGGTATTACCACTATCAGAGAGGTATTCTAACTATCTGTAATAGCATTGCATTGCATTGTGGGCCGCTTCACCCTCTATGTCTCACCAGCTTGGTATTTCTTCAATGGCTGTAGTTATTGTGATACTAAAACAACATAAAGTTCTCCTGTCATTTATTTTGAGTTATGATGGTAGAACACATTGAGGGAGTTTGCAGCACATTATTACTGTGACTGTTCTGTCAGGAAATCAAGAGAAACAATTAAGTTTATATTCAGAATATTCTGTATGTTTTCAGAGGATTTCCTCGAGTAAAAGCTCTGAATATTTAAAGAGTTAAAACGGGGCTAAAACCAGCTGAGTGTTTTCAGCTGGTTTTAGCTTTGACGTCAAGATGTTTGGTTACATGCATCTGCACCTTGAGCAAATGTGTCACACAGAAATGTGTTGCCGCTGAGCAGAGTCAGTTCAGCAGGTTCGTCCGGTCATATAGCCGAAAGCGTTGCTGCTTATTTAAGCACATTACTGCTCTTTGGGGCACGCTGGAGGTTTTAGTGTGTCCACGTTTAAGGGAGGCCTTAAGCCACGTCACAATCGACTGTGACC
This sequence comes from Cyclopterus lumpus, assembly GCF_009769545.1. NCBI lineage: Eukaryota > Metazoa > Chordata > Actinopteri > Perciformes > Cyclopteridae > Cyclopterus > Cyclopterus lumpus. The sequence goes on from NC_046974.1 coordinate 7,627,010, forward strand.
CTGAATACGAAGCAGTGTTGTCACTGAGGGACCAAGTGAAACTGAGCTGCTTGTGTTCAGAAGCTCCACTGGTGCCACAGTTAAAACCAGTCGACGATCGGATCTTATCTGCTGGGCGAGGATGAAGATGTGGTCCTTCTGGACAAAGCGCCCCTCCCCCCACCTGGCTCGCATCTTGTTTTGGTTTCATGTATAAATAAAAAAACAAGACACACCCAGATGGCATACAAATGCATAATTACGTTGGTATTTATTGGATTTTGAGGAAACAAATGGCATGCAGCCCAGGAGATGTTAGAGAGGTAGCTGGTTGATTGTTGTCGTACATGAGTTTAAAACTAGAAAGAAACAGGGATTTTGTTTTGTAAATATGCAGGAAAAGAAGAACATAAATCTCTTTTTGTCACAGAGTTAAACACAAGATAGTTTTTCGAAAATGTCCGTGTCCTCTGGGATCTTCTGTGTATCTAGGCCGAATAACACGGAGGAGTCTCCTCCTGAAGACTGCAGGCAACACAGCAAATGCTCAGAAGCTTTGTCCATCAGCTGGTCAGGGAAAGAATCATCGTCTTTAAATAGACGCATGATGTTTACCTGCGCTGAACTGGGCTTTCACACACACACACACACACACACACATCAGGCTAACACTGGAATGTTGTTCGTCAACAAACACCCCTCCCAGGTCAGCTCCATGGTTACCAACACTGGCCCATCAGTACAAACACACACACACACACACACACACAGAAACACACCCACACACCCACACACGCACACCAACACAGTCGAACAAATACTACCTACATAATTATTTTCGGGTTTGGGATTTTGTGACTGATTGCATTTAACCACGACTAGCCAGACTATACATTAATACATAAATATTTACACATTTAACTCGATACTTTGAACACATTTTGTATTGAATACACACTGGAGAAAAGAGGCTCCTATGTGTTTTCACACAGGAGGGATTACTATGCTCACTCTTATTTTGTGTTATTTTACATACTCTTTGATACATCAGGAGATTTTTTTAGTTCTCAAATGTTATTATTGGATGAAGCCAGAGGGGAGTACATATTGTCTCAAAGTTCAGCTGTGCAGGTAAGCAAATAACATTGACAAGCCTGCAAGCACACCTAATTTACATAGAACTTTTAGAAACAGAGAGTACATAGTGTGAACTTTGCTACTTCCAAACCATTGTTCACATTAAAATGAAATATCTTTGTGAAGCAGTCTGCACTGTAAAGCTAAAGGAATCCAGGGAAGTTATGATGATGATAATACACATAACAGTACTTCCCGAGATCTGTGACCCTGCTTAAAATGATATATATTGACCTCTGACCTATTGACAGGAACCCCTATGTCCCTCAAAAGCTACCAACTCTGCAGTTTTCTTGTGACCCCTGACATTCCTGCATCCTACCAGCAGCTACCCACCCTCAACACAGTTAGATGTGTAAATACAGTCGCATGTACCAACATGGTGTATAAGCTAAAAAAGGTGCCCCTTTTTGTTTTAACATGAGGATGATGACATGTGAGACATTGCCATTGTGATTATTTTTAAAACATATATACAAGCCTACCCTCCTGCAAAGTCTTTGTATAAGTATAACAATTTCTATAAACTCTAAAAACCTAACTTGTCATTGATTTAATTCTAAATCCTCCTGTAAAGTTATTTAAGAACCAAGTATGTCAGTGTTAGTCAGAGGGCAAGTGAAGGTGTCAAAGGTTTTTACAGAGAGTATTCAGGATATCTTTGAACCACTCCATAAATCACAAAATACTGTCAACAGCCATTAAAAAAACCCTGCATTTCCATTAGTAATGTAGGTAGACAGGCCATGTTTCTTTACTAGGCCGGAGTTTTAGAGCACCGAAAATGGAGGTGTTAAAAAACGCTCTCGAGGACGGATATACGTTTCCAAAAATATTGTGTACAATTGTGGGTATATATTTTATACTTTTACTCCCTGATTTGAACGTCTTCCAGGCTCTTTCCTCACGAGATTAGACATAATTTCAAGTCATCTATTTACTTGTTTGTGTCAAAACAGCTTCATAACAAAACAAAGTGTTTGATGAATACATCTGTGTAATATATATACAAATATATTTATATAGTCTCTAATATACAAATATATTTATATAGTCTCTACTCGCATTCCTCTGATTTCATGTGTTTTTATGTCCCATCTTTAATCCTTACTGTTGTTGTGTAAATGTAATTTGCCAGTCTGAACATCCATCTGCCGTCCTCTTTGTTTACCTTCTTTCTTTTTACGTCTCCATCCTTCCACTGGTAACTGCGTATTTAACGTCACATTGCTATGAATTCTGGGTAATTCCCTTGGGCAAAGTCTGCATCTAATGCAGACTTACAGAAAGGGTTCATAAACGTCGTGGTCCCTGCTGTGCCTCTCCCTCTTCTTTTCCCTTCAGTGTGTTTCCCGTTGGTCCCCCGTTTGTCCTGTGTGTGGGGGCGTGTGTGTGCGTGTGTGTGTGTGTGTGTGTGTGTGTGTGTGTGTGTGTTTGTGGCCTTCCCTTCCCCTCCTGCTGCCAATCAACCTGCACACATGCAACCCATTCCCTCATCAAGCCCCACAGTTTATCTAACCCAGTTCTCCCTCCGCTCCTCACCAGATCGTCAATTGGTTGTTTCCGACTCAGTTAATCTGAGCTTTCCTCAGTCTCTCTGCTCCCCGTGGAACCTCCCTGGTCTCAGCCTGTCCAGCCCCGCATAAGAAGCCTTATCCCCGATCCCTTACCTTTCACCACCTCTGGTTCAGTTAAAATAAAGAAACCTGTGAATTACTCTTGCTCTGTTGTTTTTGCTCTTGGGTCCAGCCCCGCACAATCAAGACAATAAAGGGCTCAACATGTCCGCCAGGGACTCAAACACTCCACAGTGGGGCAGAGCTAAACCCTTTAAAGGACTTTGTGGAGATTGGCTACCATTGGTTCATTTAACATGATAACTGATTACAGGCATTGCTGACCTTGTTGCCTATACTAGCAGCTGCTGTGCAATTAAATTCAGCGTTTTATAGTTCTACTGCTGTGACCTGCGGAGGAAGCAGCTGTTATTGGAGCGATTAGCGAGCAGCGTGTCTCCAGCCGCGTTATCAGCCCTACGGAGCGGACGCTTGAAGTCACGGTTTTGCAGCTTTGAGGAGGACGACAGACACAAAACAAAGGACTTTCCTTTTCTTACTAATGCCTATAGTGTTCTGCAAAACTATTGTGAAGTCCACACAGAAACTGTAAAGGAACAAAAGCACTAATTGTTCTCCAGTGGGACAGAGACCTCACCCCACCAGCAGTAAAAAGGATGTTAAAAACGCTACACAATGGATGGATGTTGATGCCCACACAAGAAATAGATCCCAAAACAAACTTCAGCAGTTGAATTGAGAGAACTAAGATCCAATCGAAGAAAACCTTGTGTATTAATGTTGCATTCATTTAAAAATAATGTGACTTAAAGCCTTATAACGATTAACATAGAGCATGTTAGCATGAGATTTTCCCTTGACACATTTGTGGTTTAGCCAAACGGATACAAAAGTGAAAAGGCGGCACTTGTACAGGCGGTTTAGAGTTTGTTATAAGGAAGATTCACGGCCCACGGTGGTGATGAATGCCAGACAAGGATAGCAGTGCAGGGAAATACTCAGGGAGACTGTCATCAGACAAAGGAATGCCAGCGGCTCTCCAGCATGTATTCATATCACAGAGCGGTGGGGGAGGATGAAGAGAATGGGAGGAAGGTAAGCAGAGAGATGGGTCATCCTGGTAATAAAAGCAACTGTACTCAGCTATCATTCAGCGCAGAGCAGAGCAGACACGCAAACACAAACACATACTTTTAGCAGCCTCTCTTTTCTCTGACCGACATGCTCACATGCACAGAGACAAAAAAGCACATCCCATCCATTCCTTTTTAAATGATCTGTGCCTCTCTCTGCAAGTGCAGCCCTCGGGGGGGGGTTTCTTCCTGTAAATCTATTCCAGGATCCCACATATCTCTTCCAGAGCAGCACCATCCAGACTCACCAGAAGTCACTCAGAGAATAACTTTTTCTCAAGAGCATCACAACCAAAATGAACTTTTAGTTTAATAAACACCGATGACCAGATTTCTCTGTAGTTTAGTGGACAGACTGCCCACATGTTAATGGTCATTAAAACAAATGTTCAAACCGGCCATGTATTATTAATAAACAACATTTCAAATGTTAGTCCAGATCACAAAGACCAACACAAATCCTGTCAAATGATAGAGAAAAGTGTAAAAAAAACACAATATTTAACTCAGCTGTGAGAATGCAGCAAGAATTCAGAGAGAAGTTTTCTTCTAAACCGGTTTGTCTCCTTCACCTGTGCACCCTGAGTACAAAACACTTTCACCGTAAGTGTGGAAAGGAAACCTAATTCTTATTGTTGGGCAGGAGGAGTAAAATCTAGATATGCAAGCGTCAGTATGTACTTTCTATAGTTGAGGGAAGGGATCCAAATAAACGATTTCATCTTATGATAAACTCTTCTGGAAATGTGAGGAAGACAAAGCATTCCTGTAATACAGACATTTGATTTTTGTATACAAATATGCACAAAAACGTACATAAACACAAACACATGCGTGTGAAAAACAAAGTTATATAATAATAGTTGTGAGATATTTTTGAGTGACTTTTGACGTTTTCACTTCCCAGATTCCTACTCCCTGAAGATTTATACTCAATGGAAGCATAACATCAGCTACTGAATCACTTAAAGCTACAGGAGATTGAGTAAGCAAGCCCTAGTAAATTAGTCATAAGTCAGGTTAGCTGAATGAAATACTACTCAGACATTGTACTCTGGGAGGGGGGGTTGACTGACGAAGGAGATCGGAGAAGGAGCCTCAGGAGAGAGATTTAAGAGAGGGGGAGAAAATGAGACTCATGAAAGAGATTACAGAGTGATAACGAGTGGAGAAAATAAAAACAGACGGAGCCAGAGAGAGAAAAGGGGGAAGCGAAAGTAACAGAGGTCAGAGGTGAGGAGGACATGGCGTAACAGTAGAGGAGGAGTTTTGGTTTGGTGCATTTGTCCTGCTGCTACTTCCCACAAATATTAGTTTGGATTCTGCAAGGACAAGCTAAAATTCTGATTTTCAAAACTAAAATGTGCAATTCAGAAGACAAATATCTTGCTTGGAACTAACAAAAGAAGTTCAACGTAGTCTGTCTTTAAAGCATATACAGAGTAAATGGCCATGAACAAAATAATCTGGATTTGTAACAAAAGATGTCCTCTCAGTATTTTCTTTATTGTATTCACCAAACATGAAGACAGATTCCTTGCATGATTTTAAACCTACTTGGCAATAAACATTGTTTTGCTTCTGAATTCGATTGAACCTTGGACGTCCTCCCCTCAATTAAACTTATATTACTTACTTGCATCATCAAATCTCTGAATCATATTTTCCCACTGATAACCTCTCACATATTTCCAAAAAAAACACGTTTTGGTACACAGTAGAATCTCCGTACAAGGGCTGGTTTGCATGTGCCAAAAATCACCAAGCTGTCAGATTGACTCTCGAAGCCTTGAAATTAAATATTGGAAGCATTCCTGTAATACAGACATATGCATCATCGTGGAATATTGTTTCCGTCAACACATGAGACAGGATGATGAGCTTTTCACAGGCGGTAATCTCAGACTTGCCGAGGAAATGTGGTTTGGCAACATTTTCTTTCTTTTAAACCAGCTTCAGTTTGGTTGTGAATTGTGTGGAATAAATATAAATAACAACAAGCCGTGGACACGAAACAACACACTTGCACTGCCCTCTAGTGTTTAACCTGCACCATCCAGTTTCCTATAGCTTTGCAGGCCTATGGCTATGCAGTTGTTGTCATAAAATTACACTCTGACTCTAAAACGAGAATGAAAGATATCATGGGATTCAAGCTAATGCATCCGCACAGACGTACTCACACACAATAGCGCGCACACACACACACACACACACACACACATACACACACGCCCCCTGCACCTGGTGAGAGAGTAAGGAGATGTATAAGAGGAGAGGGTTTTCCCTTACGCAGGCTGGAATACGACTCCACATCCAGTTGCTGTAAAACAGAGAGAAAAGTACACGTTTGAGCCTCCATACAATCTGTGGTTTTAAGTACTCTTGACATATATAGGATTACAGCTCACGGGTGACTGTCTGTGAGACACATTGGGCCATGTGTGGCTGCACGTCAGCCTGGCCACGCTGGTGGCCATCCTGTGTGATTCACTGAACCACTGGTTCTGTCAGAGAAAATATTATATGAGAGGTTGTGAGTGGATTTACAGAATGTGACATTATAATACTAACTTTGAAACGTCATGAGGTTTTGGAGTGATTGCAAACCTTTACATGTGTGTTTTCAAAGCGGAGAGAGTGTGCCTGCCATCCCAGTGGCATTGATGATGTCTTTTTAATGCGACAGTAAGTTTAGTAAGGAAAAAAGCGTCCGTTGTAGTATATCTCTGATTCAAGATTTCCACCAACTAGTTAAAAGGTGAAAAGGTTAAAAGGCGTTTTTCCTTGTAACTTGTATCAGTATATAGAGATTGTGGGTGCATCATGAAGACAAACAATGCACATTGATTCAATACAAGTTGTTGCTTGAAGAAGTACCAGACCTAACATGACTTTCCACCCCATCTCGATGTTAATGTTCAACAGAAAGTTCAGTTAGAGGGCTGTATTTATTGTTTGTGGAACAACACCAATGATAATATCATTAAGAACATCTTCATTTACATAGAACTATGGCGTAACATTAAATATATAGACATAAAGGTAGATTTCATCGAGACAATATTTCCAATTCATTTTTCCTTGACATTACAGACATATCTTTGGAGTGACACACATGTTTTGTCGTTTTATTCAGGGTTCTGTTGGTAGACCAGCTACTGTATTTGTACAATTCACATGTTCGTATTGGCTATTTGCTCATTAACACAATTAATTTACAGTAAGGTCGTTGTTTAATTCAAGGCTTTGAGCAAAATCTCACAAAAAGCAACTCTCTTGTTTTCAAACTGTAGTTCCTCATCAGTACCTGTCATTTGGGAAAGCATACCTCTGAACTTAAAATACTGCCTTCAGATTTCAGGTACATGCCCTTTATACCTGACTTTTAAACATGCAATGACAACATAATCATATTAAGATCTACAGCCGACTTCAAGTTGGATTATCTGATTACCTGATAACAAGCAAGTCGTTCCGAAAGTTGTTCCTATTTGATTTGAACGCATCATTCAGTCACTTAACTTGTGTGTGTCTCTGGATTTGTCTCAAGGCTGCTACTCAGTTCAGTATTGTATATTATAGTTTATATTAAACACAAAATATAAACTACAAAGAACTCCCTAAGACTGAACAATCTTCTCAACCTGTAATTTTGATGCAAAGAAAACATTTAGATGTTTTTAAATCAGCATGTGGATCAAGATCTGCATTAAAATGCCCATAGCAATAGACAGTTATCCTGTGTAGACGACAGAAACAAGGAGATTCATAAATGGCCACATAGTGGCCCCATTGGATTCACATTCACACCTGAATTTACACTTTCATTAATACTATTTATGAGATACTGCTAATTAAAAAGAAGCAGATGGACATGAAAACAAACCTTGTTGGAGAAAACAAGTGGAATCAAGGGAATCCCATTTTAACAATCACCGGAGTACACGGGAGTAAAATCTCTTTTAGTGGCTCGGAGAACGTGCTGTCCCTCATGGCATTGTAGCTGTAAACCTGGAGCCATTTCTGCAGCTCCAAGCTCACGATAAAAAACTTATCCTTGAAACATTGTTTACTCCAGAGCCGGCTCACTCAAGTTCATGAGGCAGTTCAATAATCAAGACTGTCCATAACCTCAGTAGAGGCTCAGTGGGGTGCCCCCGGTTTATTGTTGTGACTGTGTTGGCTGAACCGTGTCCGTGTGAGGTGGAGCTGCGATGGGATACACAGGAACGTGGTTCTCTGTGTATGCAGGGGGCAGATCGTCAGGCTTCAATCCCAGCTGAGATACACGGAAAGAAATGCAAAGTTAAAATATAAATATGAATACGCATTGAAATCGATGGGCAGGAATTTCTTTGTCATTTTTTTCAGCTGTCATTTTAGAATCACCTCATTGTAGGAAGGTGGGGGCCCGCAGATGACAGAGTTGCTATATCGTGGCGGTGTGTGGAGCTCCTGGCTGTATCGAGGCCCCCTGTGGTGGTCTTCGCTGTCCTGCTGTGACATGTTTCCGTGGAAGGGGATGAAATATATGGGAGGAGGGCGCGTGTCCTGCTCACTGTGTCTCCACGCCTCCCTGTCTATCTGCTCCTCTCTTAAGCGGCTGCACACTCTGCAGAAGGTCGTGCAGAACATGATGGAGAGGCCGAAGCCCAGCATGCCCAGGAAGATCCTTGGGAGAGGAAGACGAGGAGACGGGTTTGAGAGGAGGATGAGAAACAAGGAGATGGGTACAGGACAGAGGGAGGTGGAGAGAAAAGGAAATGAAGGAAGTGTCATTTTGGAAGGTGGAGGTTGTGAGAGGAAAACAAATAGAGGAACATAATCGTGTCTTACTCCAGAATGGGAATGCTGGAAAATGACATTATTTAAGCTCTGTGGATGAACTCCAGATGGACCAAAATGGAAACGGAGGCAGAAAAACACTCTACGAACCTGAAGAGGAGACAGGCAAAACATTGCATATTGATTTTGCCATCAATTACACACATTTTAGTCAGTCAGTCAGTTGGTCCACAAAAATGCCCACAGTTTCCGCCCTAGGTCAAGCATGTGGGTGTGTGGAGGAGTTCAAGTCAATTGGGGTGAAAAGGGGCCTGGCAGTGAGAGTGGCCTATATAACATAAAGGCACATAATTACCCTTGTTTATCTAAATATGTATTATTTCTATAGCTGCCTATTCATAGACTTTGAACATGCATGTCTTGTTTTTCTTTTGCTGGGTCAACAGAAAAATATACTTTGCACTTAAGACCCATAAATGTTTTGTCTGAGACGTCATGAGTCAAGGCTATTGTATTGCCTGTCTCTACTTGTGGGCGGAGAGATAATTAACTTATACAAGCACATCTCTCCCTGGAAAAAGGTTTGTCCTACCGTTACCTCAGTTTACAATCCCAGATATCAAGTGATTATAATTGTTCCAATGTAGTGGAAACGTTGTCAGGTAATCAACAGGAATATTGAGACATTCTCATTTTAATTTGGCAGAAAACTTCAGATAAACCGACTTGAAAATATTCTCCTCCTCTTTAGCTATGGGATTTCCTGGTAACTCATTCACAAGCTGAGAAGAGGGCTGTTCCTGGGTCATGAATAGTTGATGTCTACACAGATTATGGAATTGTACTGATCTCTGGTCGGCAATCAGTGGCATTTAGTCCCCGTATGCTGTCACAACATATTAGTCAACAGATATTGGCACACACAATCACAAGTGCATTACTGTGCACGTCATTTGTCAGATCAACACCCAAAAAAAGCGGGTCAATTCAGGTACCACTACAGTTCTGCCGAGTCACTATTAAGAAGTTGTGACTTCCGGCACAATGTCGACTTCCTCTCAAGTGAAGTGGAACCAATATGGAGCTGTTTGGCTCTGTGGTTAAAGACAGGCTTTAATATTAACATTATTATTGATGATGGTTGCTATTAGCACAACGAAGGAGACCCTTTTTGATCAAAATTGACTGAACTTTCACTTTTCTAAACTCTTCGTGTGGATTAAATCCTCAACGTGATCGTGAATCTGTTGTTGTAGGGAAACACAAACTATAAATATTTCAGGTGGTTTAACATTACTACTTTTATATGCCGAGTAGATTATTAAACCAAACCTAGCAAACAAAAGACCACACAAAATGCCCAGAGGTAGGTGAGGTCAAAACTCACAACACAGTGAGCACACTGGAACACGGGTCAAGTCTGTAAATATACTGACTAAACAAATAAACGGCTCCCAATACGCTTCATTTGAGATAATGAGATTTAATTAGTTTTCAGTCATTGAGAAACGGATTCCATGAACGGGAAGCAGAAGTAGAAAGTCTTACCTCCAGTCCAGAGACGGCTCTCCTCAGGTGTACGACCGGGAGGGAAAACTCACTGGAGCGAAGTGCGGTTTGATGAGGGGGCGGTGTGTGTGTGTGTGTGTGTGTGTGTGTGTTTGTGTGTGTATACATGCACTGGAGTGAGTGCAAAGCCCAGCATGTATCTCAGCCCCTTAAAACACCCTCAGAAATAAAAGGTGTTATATCAACCTTGTGTTTAAGCTTCTACACAAGTCTTTTGTGTATGAATATATGCTCATAAAAATCATATTTTTTGCATCTACGTTTTCAGTCCGACGGTGTGTTTTATTAGTTTGTGCTAAAGGTCCATCAGAAGAATTTATGGCAACATTAGACGATTTAAAGTAACAGCTACCTCTATCCACAAGGCCTCGGCTGAGAGGGAAGTTACAGTGGAAACAGGAGTCTGAGAGGATGTGTGAGAATCCTTCTGTGCTCATGGTGGGGAAAGAACTTGACACACTTTGCTTAATCAACATGAATTCATGGGACTTTCTTTGACAAAACTGGTTGTTTTCGGTTTAACATTGCACTTCCATGAGGTCGGAACACTTTCTTAAGACTGAGGCGTAAAAGATATCGACACAACTTTTAGAACCCCTTTTTTCATACTACATTTACCATAATGCAACTTCACACCCATGTCTAACAAACTCCACCCGTTTGTCAAACTGACTTTCTGTAAAAAGCATCAATGTGACATCATCAGAGGTCATTTTCAGAGGCACATTATGCAACAGCTGCGACAGGTCGACGAGCACTCCACCGTGACAGGTTAAGGGATGTCGATGCTTTTGTTTTATAAACAAATACTTCTCAAGTTGTTTAGCAACTTTGGTTTTTATATTGTATGAGTGTGTGTTTATGTGTGTGTGTTTATGTGACTGAATAGTTTGACCTGCTGATCAGGAGTGAACATTTACAAAGGTTACAGCCACATAAATACCAGGATTTAACATGCAAGTATTACCAATATTATTATCATTATAATAAGACACCCAAAAAAACAATAGAATACAATATCTGTCCAATATTTTATTTAATTTAACACATATCGCCTTACAAAACAACAGCATTTCTATGAATCCTGTCTGAGAGAATATTTTACAGTCTTATCAAAATAAGGCATGAAATGTTGTTGTGTTGAATAAACCAAATACAACACATTCCTTATCGAGCACTGCCTTTTATCATTAATTTGAGAATGGTGGCGTCGGTTGAATTCATTTTCATTTTCATATGTATTTGATCTGATTCTACAGCAGTGTTTTCTGAATAACATTTTTTAAAAAGGTAGTGGTCTGGTACTTAAATATTTGAGGAAAATATTAATATCCAATGTGCAGTACATTTATTTTGGTGCGGCACTGAACACAAGGTGTTGCTTTCTGCAGTGATAATGCAGCAGGAATGGAAATGAACTTAAACAGATACTTTGCACAGGAAACACTTCACCTCCTCTTTGAACCTAAAAAACAAACAAACAAACAAACACATAGAAAACTCTGAACACAAATGTTCCGTTGTCATGACTATTGCAGAGCGCATTTCATTGGACTTTTATCCCCCCTGAAAACCTTTACCATATTGGGCTTCTTTCAGGAAATCTGCAATAACTCTGTTTGAACCTGAGGGGCAAAGGTTTTTAGGTTGTAGTTTACAGAGGCGTCACAAGTAAGTCCTGATTGTTGACACATTAAGTGCCATCATGTCAGGTCATTCTGATTTGGGATTATGAATTATGATGTACTAAGATAACTCTTTTTTTTTATCTTTACAGGCTGGAGTCACTGATGTTAACATCCTTGTGAATTGTGTTCAAATGTGTGATTCAATCGGACTCCAAATCTTGTGAGTTGCATCCACACGTCTTGTAATTTCCGCCTCTAGCAACACAATTGTCCAATCCGGAGCTATAAATCTTCATGCGCGGCTCTGTGGCTGCGCTTGTCCAGCCAGGCTTGCAGCAGAGGACGGTTGGTGTCCATCCAGCGGATGTTCTCCTCGATGGTCTCGTAGGTCTGCCGGATACATCTCATCTCGGAGCCCGACTCCTCCGTCAGAGAGCCAAAGAAGCTTCTCACCTGAGCACAGAGTAGCTGGACTTTAAAAAAAACACATCCGAGGATCTGCATTCATCTGATGAACGAGCTGAAAGCCTCGAGCAGCAGAGTGTGTCGAGTCATCGCATTGTAACGGCCCGTTGGTCAATACAAAACAATTGGATTTTACATTGCTGAACAGATCAGCTTGCAAACGGCTGTTCGTGACTAATTATTTCCCCCAGTTTATTTATTTATTGTTAAATTAGGAACAAAGTTATAGCAAACAAAAGAAGACAAAGTAAACATGTGGCACATAAACCCGAGCGTGGATTTACACTTATTTAAATCCCTAAATAACAAGCTACATTAACACTAAAAAAAGCCAGGTTCTTGGGGCAACAGCAAGTAATTAAAGCCCAAAAGTATGGCCACAGCCTCCCTTACCTCATCTAACATCTCCCTGGTAGAATACTGGTTGGTCACTTCCGTCACCAAGTGGGATATGGTGCTCGAGCCCAGGTCAAATCTACGGAGACGGAGTTCAAAGTTTAGAAAACACGACTACAATACATTGTTATCAGGCTCTACAGATTTCATTTGTTTGTTATTGACTCTTGTATATATCTTGTGAAATGACAGGCCAGTAAATACACTAACATTTAAATTTGAGTCATTTTAAACTGCAGCTTTAAGACATTTTTGACTAACGCTCTTAGAGTACACATAGTTTAGAGAGGCATGTATGGTGTATGCATGATGACTGACTTCTTGATCAGAGTGGGCCAGTTGGCTCGGAGGAAGTCCCAGGCCAGTTTGTAGCCCCGGGGGTTCTTGCTGACTGAGACGACCACACCTGGGAGATCCTGAGTCTTCATCACCTCGCCGTGGAGGCTCTGCTCCATCATCCTGTGGAAAAGAAATAAGGGTGAAGGAAGGTCGAAAATAGAAACAGTGGGGGGGGAGCTAAAAGTGTTGTGTGATGTACGCACCACTTGAGCTTGTCCTGCAGTGGGCTGACGGTCATCGCCGACTTCATGCGGCTCTTTACAGACATTTGCAGCGAACGGCGGTACTCCTCAAACAGGAAGTCCCACCCCTCTGGTGTTCGAGCTCCAATCACAAACACAGCCATGGTGATGTCGACAGGGAGGCTGAAACAATTCAAGTCAGAGTTCAGTCGCGACAAACTGAAAACGTGTAATCTCTACGTACAAGTGCCTATAAATATTCAAAGCTCACGGGCGGTATTTGTGAGGAAGGAATCGTAAACAAATAGCTAAAAGGAAACGGCCGATGTGCCCGCTGACCTCACGGTGCCGTCAGAGTCCCTCCAGCTGTCGAAGAGTTGGGAGGCCTTCGTCACACAGGGAGCGTAGTTCCTGACGCAGCTGAACAGCAGCAGGTAGCTCCTCAGCACTCGCTCAGACACTGATCCTGAGTCAGTCCACTCCTGCCGATCAATCAGCCCCCGGAACAGATCAACAATGTAGTTCTGAGGAACACACGCAGTCGGTTTATTAATCGTTCACTCGACAATTTACTGACAAAATGGTCGATGAATTAATCAAAGACACAATGGAGCCCTCCTGCAGTTCTTAAAACCTGTTACATTAAAAAGGGAAACTATAATGATTTCAAGAGAAAATAACTTTAGTTTCAACTGTACGTTTATTGAACATGTGTTGTATTCTGGGATGTCTCCTGGTGGCCTGAGAGGAATTTCTCTTTGTTTGAACTCCAAGGAGTTACAAGGAGCACTCTGCTCACACGACACGTGCACAGTCCTTTGTTTTCCAGGCTGTTCTAGTGCTCATGCGAGGGACCCTGGACTCAGTGTGTATAACACAGAAGCACTAGCAGAACCTTGTCGTGTGTTTGACCTCTAGTAGCAATATGGAGCAGTTTGTTCAGGAGGAGCTCCCCTTTGTTGTTTGTCTCGTGCACATTCCTGCCAATGCTTTCAAACTGTTCCACACATCCACAGGTAGCGGTAATGCGCCCAGAAAAGCAGCAGTATAACAGCAAAGGCAATAAATTAGATTTGCAAATGTTGTATGAGGACCGAAATACACACACAATGAGTTTTAAAGAGTAACACCAAATGTAAACATAACTTGTGTCTGTTTATAAACTCCACTAGGGCATCTTTAAGTGTAAGAAGACATGCATCTCTTATTTTCTTTGTCTAGAATTTGAAGCTTATTGGTCCGAATCATCACTGCTGCATTTACCAACCTTCATCTGGTTCTCCAGGGCAGCCATGTCTCTCTTCTCCATCAGTTTGTAGAGGGGTACGAGCTCCCCGAAGCCCTGAGTCACGGCCATGATCTCAGTCTCCCTGGACAGGTAGAGAGACAGCTCCAGAGCCGTGTCCAGCCTCACCTTCCCTGTGCTGTAAACACACGGGACAGGCTGAACGTTTTTGTGTCCATCTTATATCCCTATTCACACGATAAAGGATGCACAGCCGCTTCAACGGGTTATCATCCCGTTCTGTAAACAGACCTGACCAGCTGGAAGACATTGTGGATGAGGCTGGCGCGATCGTTGCTGCTCAGGGCGGTGTGGTTGTGCTGCAGCAGTTTGATGAGGGAGTTCCACCCGTCACCTGCGTAGTGCACCATGTAGTAGCCGCTCATGTCCACGTTGAACTTCACCCAGTCCGCCTCCTCCGGCAGGTGAAGGACACCTGCATGGAGGAGGAGTTAAAGACAGTGAGGAGAGGACTTGTAGCATTAAAATGCTGCGAACAATATTCGGATGAAGTATAAAAACATATAGCAATATGGAAATCGGGGTCATCGCGACACTCTCACCGGTCTTTGTCTTAAGCAGGAAGCGGTGGGTGGTTTTGGAGGCGCTGGTCATGTAGGTCAGTGGGATCTGCCACAGGAATCTAGAAGGATCATTTTTGACAAAATAATCATTTTGAATTGAAATGCAACAATTACTGAAATAATACAAAGGGGTAAAGATGACACACTTTAAAACGTCACTGCATCACGTTCATGCTACATCCCAAAAGGTGCAGTTTGCTCTCTTAGAAGTCAGACGTTGCAACAAATGAGAGCAATATCGGCAACAAATTTATAGATTCTTGCACGAGAATCACAACAGCCTGTGACTTGTCATTTTTTCGGCACAATCTGGCGGTAGTAAAGAGAAAAGGCACAGTGGCTGTAGTAGCACACTATTACGCCATGGTATACTATTATATATATCAAGAGAGACTTGACTGATGCTGTGCACCGGCGTTATCTGCCGTAGCACTCATAATCTTAATCCGGACTAATCTGACATTGTACCCTTCGGTGAGGGAGTGGTCGTCTGTCTTCAAGTAGCGCTCCTGACTGAGCCGGACCTCCCGACCTCTGACCTCCACAGTGACCAGAGGGAAGCCCTCCTGCAGCGTCCAGGTGTCCATGATGGCCCTGACATCCAGCTCATCACCGGGGTACCATTTCTGCGTATGTACACACAGATACACATAAAGATGACTGAACATCATAAACAGTAACAGCTACAGGAGAGTAGAATTTATTTTGGGGGGAAATACAGAAATATGAAATGCGTGTAGTCAGTCGCAAAAAAAAAAAAAAAAGACCATAAAATTTGTACACGTAAAAATCCACTTTGAATAATAACGCTTGCTGAGCGTCATGTAATTATAGTTCCAGAATATATGTAAGTAATCGGTATCAGTAAGAGTGCTGCGTTGAACCCGGGTCACTAACTTACGGAGGCTCCCGACTGGACGCTGCGCTGGGAGCAGAATTCTTTGTGTTTCATTCGGCCTTTGTCCAGATCGTCCGAGTTGCAGATCTGATGGCGAAGAGCAGAACGCTTTGGAGTCAGAACAGTTCACACATTCAGCATTTAATCCTCAAACACGCCAGGTCTCAAATGATACGTCTACAGCCGGACTACTGATACCCCAGGGCTCCATGAGCAGGAAACAGAAAGGCCAATTACAAAAATATTGACACTATAGTAATATAAAATACACACACACACACACACATACACACATCACTCACATCAGTCAGGCTCTCCCACAGGTGGCTGTTGACTGTGTTTTGGTAGCTGTAGCGCTTGAGGTATCGGATGATGCCAATCTCAAAAGCCTCAGGAGTCAGGAAGTCCCGCAGCATATTCAGAATACACGCCCCCTGGAAAGAAAATATATTATTATATAAATTCCATTGTGTACTTGTCTATGTTATTATGCCGGAGTATTGATGTGTTTTTTTTTTCCGTCTGCAGTGTGGGGATAACTTATTTATGCAAATTATGATTTATGCCAGAATACGGCTGACCTTGTCGTATGAAACGTCGTCGAACATCTCCTGGATCTGAGTGGGGTTTTCCACATCGGTGGAGACCGGGTGGGAGGAGCTGAGGGAGTCGACCTCCATGGCATCAAAACATTTCCCCAAGAAGAAGTCATCCTGAAAGACAAGGAGAGGAGAGGAAACATGTGAGAGTGAAGAGGGAGGAGCTGAGTCAGAGAGAAAAAGAAATGATCCACAAATACACAAGATATTCAGCTCATGCACAGTATTGTACTTTTATAGTACACTGTCCCATCAACATCCTCCTTTAGGAATACAGCTTCAAGAGACCGAAATACAGAGATATGAAAAAGAAATATACACACAGGATGCTCTGACCACTCGTTCACATGTGCTCAGTCAGATACCAGTCGGTTCCCTCGGCTCTCACCACTTGCAGCTCCGGGTAGGTGATGTCGAGAGAAATATACTCCATGAACTTGGCGAAACCCTCATTGAGCCAGAGGTCGTTCCACCACTCCATTGTCACCAGGTTACCGAACCACTGGACAGGAGAAGAAGAACCACGCGCATCAATTTCATGTGCAAGGCCGCTATCAAAACAGACAAATGCATCTTTGGGTTTTTTCGACGTGCAACAAGTGCAACTTCGATCACGCCCTGCGTAACTTCCCAACCCCCCGCGGCCGCGTTGTACAGAATGATGAAGTGCGACACCGACGGGGTGTGATTGCAAGGCCAGCTACCTGGTGTGCAAGCTCATGGGCGATGACCTTGGTGATCCCCAGCTTGTCTGAAGCTGAGGACTTGTCGGGGTCAAAGAGGAGGCCCGTCTCTCTGTAGGTGGTCAGCCCCCAGTTCTCCATCGCGCCCGACTGGAAGTCAGGGATTGCAGCCAGGTCTGCAGGGTACGACATCAAGCACATGAAAGCAACTATATATGGTACATTCATGACCCCTTCAATTATTATTGTTAAATTATTACTATTATTATTTCTTTTTGTCTTAAAGTGGACGTATCATGCTCATGTTCAGACTCATACTTGTATTTGAGATTTATAGATTTATAGAGAACATATATTATGATTTAATGTTCAAAGAACACATTAAATACCTGAATACACTTGCATTCACTCTCTGTCTGAAGCTCCGATTGGCTTGCATAAAAAATATGTTTTTTGTAGTTCTCAAGTGTGGGTTGAGATACTTAGATATGGGGGAGGGGCTGCATGTGATAAAGAAAGGGGAACCAAATCTGAATGGCTTGTTGAATCACATGTTTACTGATCTTGGGAGTAAACAAGGGCTGGGTTGTCTTATTTCACAGTTTTGGGATATTAGCCAATTCCAGATACCCAAATGTATGTGCACAAATCACTGTTTTCAACGGTTTACTGCAGGCCGAGTCTCAGGTAAAACCATGTCTACCTAATTTTTAAATACTGACCCTGTTTGGGAAGTGGGTAAGGAATATCAAAATAGTCATCGTAGAAGTCCAGCAGCTTGACGGCAGCATCCAGCGCAAAGGCTGTCTGGTCAATCTTCTCAGCCACGGCGTAGATGGAGATCTGACGGTCGTTGGTTCAGTTCAGTCAAAGAGCGTTTGTGACGTGACATTTTACCGTTTAAACTGTCTCTATAAAATAATAAACATGTTCGGAGTGAGAGAACTCGTCCGCCTCACCTTGACGCCATGCTGGGTGGTCTTGCTCACAGACAGGAAGTCAGACACAATGTAGGCCACCAGGTAAGTACTCATTTTTACACTGGTGTCGAAGTGATCCTCAAGCAACCCGCCCGGCAACGCCACCGTTTTTACCTGAGAAACACAGGTTTGTAGCGAGAGAAATGGAGAAGAGAAAGCAGAGGTCAAGAGGTCAATTGCAGACAGAATACGATGAATAAGTACTAATAAGCTTCTTTACTGTGTTTAATTTTGTTAAATTTGACAGCGAAGATGAAGGCGTAACTCAATTTTGGTAACCAGTTTTTATTTGGAATAATTCTACTGTTCTTATATCTAAATGAACTGATGTTGCTGCATTCGTGTGTACCATGGGCATGTTGGATATGGCTATGTGGCGTGGCTCTCGTATAATCTGTATGGTGAAGTTGGCTTTGAAGGCGGGCTCATCAAAACAGGGGAAGGCCGCACGAGCAAAGGTGGCTTCAAACTGTGTGGATGCCAGAACCCTAATAATGTAAAGAAATAATAGTAAAACACAAGTTATATCATGCTGGAAGAAGATTAAAGGATCATTAAAAGCTGCTACATGTAGCATTTTCTAAATCGATTTTTAATCGGTAAATTTGTTGTTTGCTAAAAAATCTTTGGTAAAATGATACTCGTGATGCTGTTGTTTGTGCTGGTCCTCAAACTAAGATTGGTTTCCCATCAACCCTTTTGTTTCCAGATGCATATGTGTCTGGACAAACAGCTTCACATCACATCCCGTAATATCCAGTGAAAAGCTGTTCGGAGAGGCCGCCAATCATGTGGTCACTCGTGGTCTCGATTTATCGTGTTTACTTTTACATCCCAAATTAACGTGCCGCTGATTCCGCGATGTTAAAATGCTACATGCGGCTCCTTTAAATGTGACGTAGAAAAAGGAAAGTCATTGGTGCTCTTACCGGACTTCCCCACTGCTGCTGCGGTAGCTGCTCTTGTAGAAACCATGGAAGCTGTCGGAAAGGTTGGCAGCAAACTCCAGCTGAACTTCATACCTCCTACCTTTGGTCAGCACCGAGTCCGACAGCAGGGCGAGCTGATGGAAACGAGGATACTCCAACACCCGGAGAGGCCTCACGCCTTCGGGTGCAAGGAGCCACACGTTGGACACCTGCATCTGCTTGGCGTGGAGGACGATGGCGCGGGTGTCTTCGTGCACATCCAGCTGGATACGAACAACCCCTGTGAAGTCGAGGGTGGTCAGGTTGGGATGGAGGCTCAGGTCGTAGTGGAAGGGGGAGACGGTTTTGGGAAGTCTCATGCGGTCCCAGGGGAACGGCTGGCCGTTGGTGGCCACGAGGGCAACCTTGGCTTGGCCCGGGTTTGGTAGCTGTGCTGCTGATGAGGGAGAAAAGGGAACGAGCAGCAGCAGCAGGACAGGTGCAGCCAGCATGGTGACAGGCAGGAAATCCTCTCCGCTGTAATACAAATATCATACGCATGTATGGTTATGTTCAGCGGTACTCCAGTTTGAATGTGCATCTTCAAATCGTATTTAAATAACTCATCTTACATCCCAAAGGACCTGTGGACACCGATAGGCTGGTTAGGGAACAACCAGGATGGAGTTGATTCGCATTTCTTATTATCTATTTCACGTTTCTAAAAGACAACTAAGGACAACTGCTACACAAACAAACGGTGAATAATAATGAGGCACAACCATCCCTGGACTTTCAAAGTGAAGTGAAGTACTTTCGATATCACAAACATTTCCAATCATTTAGGGTCACGATCGAGTCCCTGTGGAAATAAAGCCTCTTACTTCAGGGGTTGCTATGTCGTCAAACATTCTTAACGTTAATCATTCATGCAAAGCATTCTTTTTTTTAATGTCCACTTACCGTGTGTTCTTCAGCACGCAGTATTAACCGAGCGTGCACAAAGTAATTCAAGAGTGAAAGTGAAACAGATGGAGGAATTGCATTCTGGGAGAGACCTCGCGAGATAGATATCGTTCAGCGGACTGCGGCTGCGCTGACGTGACTGTACATTTCGAGATGAGATGCTTCTATCCCACTAACTACGTCTGTACATCTCTGCAGCTTCTTCACCCGGTCCAGGAAGTATGAGGTAAACATACAAAACGTCTTCTGTGAACAGGAAGTTCCGTGTCGTTATGGTCTCTGCAATACTCTATTTCACCACCAGAGGGCAGCATTGCTTTGATTAACGGTAAAAACCAAAGAGCTGGTGGTGGACTTCCGGCGGGGTAAACGAGGGAATGGACATTGAGATTGTGAGATATTATAAATACCTGGGTGTTCACTTGAAGTATGAGGTAAAAATACGTTAAAACGGAAGTTCCGTGTCGTTATGGTCTGCAATACTTTATTTCACCACCAGAGGGCAGCATTGCCTTGATTAACGGTCATTTGTGTTTATTTCGGCTTCCAGTCATTTTATGTCTGATGACAGTCGTCCCCTCAAGTACTCAATGCAATGAATTGAGTTGAGCTGAATTGACAGAACTGTCAGTTATATATACTTTATGTTAGAGACTAAACAAACTTTTCAAGAAGGCCAGCAGCGTGCTGGGGTGTCCACTGGATACGGTGGAGGTGGTGGGAGACAGGAGGATGATGGCTAAACTATCATCCCTGATGGACAACACCTCCCACCCCATGCAGGACACACTGGCAGCTCTGCGCAGCTCCTTCCTTCCTGCTGCTGTCAGGGTGCACAACCAGCTGAGCTCCCAGTAGACCACAAAACACTTAAAAACACTTAAAAACACTTCAATCACTTCATTCACTCCAACCTGTGCAATATTTATACCAATACACTGTGGAAATAGCCATATTTATTCTGCCTCTGTGTGTATATTATTGTATATAGTATTCAGTTACTTATTCAGACTGATGACTGTTTTATTTACTGTTTACTGCCTATTGTTATATTTGATCTTACAATGTCTGTGTGCACTTTATCCCTTTGTTACTGTAATCCTGTTAATGTTCCCACTGTGGGACTAATAAAGAATGATCTTATCTTATTTTATCTTACTCTCTATCTCACTAGCCAAAGCATTTACTGACTGATAATTAAACAAGTATACAAATTGACATACAAACATTTAGACAAAAATTTAACATTTGTGTAAAACAAATAAGTTTTTTCTTTCCCCGAACCTTGAAACCAAATCATATGATATGGAACTTGTATTGAAGATACAAGCGGATCGTTTGATAATTACATTTAAATGGTGATGTATGACGCCCATCATGACACAGTAAAAAAACATTTAAATAAAATGTATAAAAAATTAAAATTAAAAAATTGAATTAAATAACCAGTTTGTAATAAATGTACAGAAGAATGTGAGTTAAATAGGTTAGCAGTCGAAATTAAATGTAACAACATGTAGCTTTAGTCTGTTTAACCTTGATTACAAATCTACATTTTTGTGTATTTTTACATTCTGAAATATGTAACCAGTAGTTTGTTTGGCTGCAGCTCCCTGAAGGCGTCTTGATTGTGGACGTGTGACTGGGTTGTGGCTTATACAAATCAGTTATAAAAGAAATGCATATGGAGCCAGAGTGTGGGACACTTTTTTTCCTACTGTCATAATAAAACTATTAACATCTATTAACTATTAACAATCATGTAGTCAACTGTACTGATGATCATCATTATTTATTGACATAATGCTCATTTAAAGAAACTATCAAATTAGATATATTTTGTTTACATTTGACCATTTAATTTCATGCATATGATCATATGTGTTATTGTCACACAAGTTGAATATTGAACGAGAAAGAGTAAGTCATATGCCACCCATACAAAGAGTATGTTTATGTGGTAGAATAAAACAGATGTACTATTATGTCTTTAGACTCACAAGACCCGTGAGCAACTCACTGATCTTAGTTCATCATTTATAGGCACATAAGACAGTGTAGTTATAAGTTTAAACAAGTTGTTGTTAGGCATTTTAATTTAAGTGCTGACATAATTGTATTGTACATAAAATATTGTTTAAACGGTGTGTTTTTGTTGATTGTGTAAACTTACTTTGTTATATTTCAGTGGATAAATATATAGTGGAGAGCATCTAAGGCGAGACAATTAAATTGTCCGTATCTGGTGTTTAGCAATGAATTCAGTGAAACATAAACCATTTAGCTTTGTTAAAACATGTACGATCGCTTTTCAAATCATAATCTCATGTTTTAAATTTCTAACACAAATCAATGCATATGACTTGTAATATTAAATATGTATTGCACGCACACAGAATGCTTACACACACACACCACACATCCACAAAGGGATAAAGTCCATCCCGTATGCAAACATCAATGAGTAACCTTTACAAGCTTTCTTTTGGGAGGTCACTTCAGCAGCTGCTCTGGTGTTACAGTGATCATTTCATAAACAAGGATTTTCTCTTACATAAGCCTGGATTCATAAGCAACACCACAACATTACTGAAATTTGGAGAAAGCTCAGTGTCTGGCACAAGATTCAGGGCCAAAGAGAAGGACAGCTATTTTCTTTAAAGAACAAATTCCACGGGAGGGAGAGGGGCGGAGAATGATGAAGCAAGTGTTGATTGGGATTCTGTGTGGTGCTGCCGTCCTGACCGCGGGTATCCTAATCGGCCACTATGGTATCGCCAAGGGCAACGGCTCCGCACCATCCTGGGTGAATGAGGTGGCGAAGGATGTGGACGAGAGCCTCATTGAGAGGTTTTTGTCTGAGGTGGACAACATCCAGATTCAGGAAAACCTCCGGTGAGTTGGCGAATGATCACATTTAGATCATGTTGATACAAATTGTGTCGAAAAAAAGGAAAGAAAAGAAAAGAAACAAAAAGGGGTAAGTGTAACAAAAAGAGGTGGTTAATAAAAAGATGTCAACGTATATTCAAGCAGCTCTTGTATTTGGTTTTCATGTTAAAAGTTGTCTTAAAAAAAACTGAAGACTCAGACATTCTTGAGGTCATGGGATTCATTCAGCATCGTGAAGCCTTTTTCCCGTATACAGCACTTTAGCTTATTCCTAAACGTTTCTTGGGGAACAACATGTCACTTTATCCCTTTGTGGTTTCCAGGAACCACTTGACATTGTTCATGGTCCTTTTAGGTTACAGACAGTGAATTATCCCAAACACTACAGGATCAAACCTTTCTTTATCCTCATCCACCTCCACAGGGAGTTGACCAAAGTGCCCCATCTGGCCACCACAGCTGGAGACGAGCAGACAGTACAGTTAATGCTGAAGAGATGGCAGGACCCCGAAACGGGTCTGGACCAGGCCTGGAGAGAGGAGTACATGGTCTACCTGTCTTTCCCTGACCCCAAGAAACCCAACAAGGTCACCGTAGGTGAGTCATTGGAACATCAAAACGTTTCCTCCTCTTTCCCGTTGCCATCACTACGGATACATCTGATTACAGCGAGCAGACGCAGGTGATTGAGATTAGCTGACTAGTGCAGCTCGACTCTCTTGTACATGTCCAGGCTTCTCTTGACTTCCTTGATCTTGTACAGTGTTCCACATCTCAAAATATATAAATATTAATTTCTTTAATAAGCTTCACATTATAGGTTTTGACTGTATTTTTTTTTTTTGTGGCGTCATCACATTGAGGAGGTTAGTTATAATTCTGCCAGTGTCCCGCTGAGTTTCACTTATACTGGCAGACCATTCACCGTGAGTTGTCCATTTCAGTGAGCTCCTCTGATACCGTGCTGTACACTGCGAGAGAAAAAGAGAAAAGTTATACTTCGGACCAAGACGATCCTGAGGTGGTTCAGCCATACGCTGCATTCTCCCCTGCTGGACAGCCAAAGGTAAAAAACTACACCCCGCAAATCTGAAATTCTGTTTAAAGATCCCTAATAGACTCCTGATCCTTCGGTATGTCTAAAGCAGCTGTCATTATTATACTATTATTAACCTGAACATTGTTAGCACCAAGCAGAGCTGACCAAGTCCTGGCATGAAGTAGGCATGTAAATCATGAAAATACCTATATAAAAATATAATTTCACTTAAAAGTGATTCAAGAGTTTGAGGTTTTATTGTTTTTATGCTGACGCACAGATCTCCTAGAATGAATGTATTTAATGGGATGAATAGAAAAGTCCCCAGTATGTGCCAATGCTGCCTGGGGGTCCTGTTGTCAAGTGATTTTAACCTCATAGCTGCATAAATCAGGAAAGTAAATCTAGTTCCCTCTGGGAAATAACTTTGGCACCGCTTGATGATTTCCACCCTTTGGTAGTATTGTTAGGATATTGCACAGATAAAGTATATGGATGAACAGATAGTAATAGAAGGATAGTAATTCACAGGCGCTGTAAAAATCACACGATTGTCATATTCCCTCTGACAGAAGAAACGATAAGAGATATTTATTCTGATGTAAAACATCCCAGTTAAGTGGTGTTGCAACAAATGTAGATCTGGAGCTTGGGGGAAGGTTCAGTTGATATATTTCTAAACCGTAAAGAGGGAAAGAGGGAAACGCATGTTGTACTTTTTTTAGACTTTACAAGTGTCACATTTCCTAATAGATATGGCATCATCAAGGCTAACACCTTCTGCATGTCAAGTACTGATAACATTACACTTTGAGAGGCCGACTGCTGATAAGCCAACAGGAGCGAGTGGGGGTCAAAGGGTGGTCAAAGACTGGTTGTTAATATCTGGGATTATCTATTTTAGGAGAAGAGGTCCATAATAAGACCTGTAATGAAAATAAGCAGCGATGAGGAATACAATAAAGTATTTTGTTTGTCAGCAGTATATAACTGTCTTTCAGCATTATATTTGGGATAAGAGTTCAGTAAAAGGATTTGTGGGAGGTTACATGATGATTTATATTTGTGAGAATATGTGGGTAATATTAATACATATGTTGGTGTTGTGTAATCGCTGTCTTTCTATCAAATATTGTATATATGTATTGTATCTTCCCTCTGCCGAATCATCATTCAGCTGTGAGCATCTGAACTTAATCCTGGCATCAATTGTTGTTGTTTTTCTGATGGTTTTAGGGGAAGCTGGTGTACGCCAACCAGGGGAAACCAAGTGACTACCAGAAGTTGAACGAGA
This sequence comes from Cyclopterus lumpus, assembly GCF_009769545.1. Lineage (NCBI taxonomy): Eukaryota > Metazoa > Chordata > Actinopteri > Perciformes > Cyclopteridae > Cyclopterus > Cyclopterus lumpus. The sequence continues at coordinate 7,652,331 of NC_046974.1, forward strand.
CAGTGGACCTGAGAGGAACCATCGCAATCACCAGATATGGCGGAGCAGGAAGAGCTGCTAAAGTGAGTGACTTCTTATCCTTTTAAATGTTTGGCTGTGTTTTCTAAAGATAGGCAGAGACCAAACTTACGTACTCAAAGTAGCAGTGGCATGCTAAGGAGCTTTGAGTGCTTTGGCAAGTAGTGTCATCAATACAGTGAACACCTCTGCTCTTTCAATGGCGACTTTTACTGAGATCGTGAAAGGTGGAGTAAAGTGACTGTGAAAACTAATATCCACTCAAAACAATGTGTTTTTTTTTTTAAATCCATACTTTAATGTGCTGCACAATAGGGCTGCAATTCCAGAAAAAATAATTAATTATGGTCAGCAAGATTCAAAATGTATTTCTTTATATTAAGTTAACAATGACTCCAAATGAAGAAGCACAAGCAACAACCTCAGATTATCTGTATAGTGAAATCATGCAAGTAAATTGTCAAACTGTATACATCTAGAAATCCATCCACTTATTTGGAGATTGGGTTGCGGGCAGCAGGCTAAGCTTCCCAGGCGTCCCTCTTCCCCAGCAACATTTTCCAGCTCCTACTGGAGATGTTCCCAGCTCAACTACCTTCTTCACCACAACGGTCCAGTACAACAAACATATCACTGCCGACTCGGCACCAAAACCCCGGTCCACCCTTGAACTGCCTCACTTGGGCGCAGGAACTCACTCCCAAACTGGAAGGTGGCAATCCACCGATTTCCTCAGCAGCCTCAGATGGGCGCTCCCTCTCATTCCGATGGGCTGCAAACCGCCCCAGTGAGCGATGAAAGGTCACGGCCTGATGGAGCCAACAGAATCACATCGTCTGCAAAGAGCAAAGTCGCAAATTCTGGGGTCCACCAACGGGACTCACTCCTCCCACCGTCTCAACTTGAGATCCTGTCTTTGAAGTCAGGGGAAGGTAACGTACGGTGTGCGTCCCAAACATTAGATCACAACAACACATTGTGTAGCCCACGATCCTTTGGGCTCTGATCACTGCATCATTACTCCTATACGTATGCCGATTTACACTATGGAGAACATCATCTACAATTAGTGTTAGTGTGTCACCCCTTAAATCAAAACAACAAAAAAGCATATCAAGTTGATGCAATGGAAAAATACAAAATTAAATGTTGCATTAAACAGGCAGGACGACAACCTACCTGACCCCAAAAAAGTATGGCCTCTCGCCAGTGTGGGCTCTTATATGACTTTTCAGTTCTGATGTCCGACAGAATGTTCTCCCACTGGTGTTGCAGCAATATGGCTTCAAGGTCTCACCTGTATGGATTCTCGTATGAGTGTTCAATGTCGCTGTCTGTCTAAATCTTTTCCCACAGACATTGCAAAAATGTGGCTTCTCAGATGCGAGTCAAAACTAGACTTGAACTTTAAATCTTTCCCACATGTGTCGCATTGGAGTGACGCTTTTGGATTTGCATTTCTAGTTGACTCCGAGGCTCCACGAGTTCCTTCTTTCTAATCTTTGCTCTCGTCTTCATGAGAGTTGAGGAAAAAAGGAGCTGGTGGTCATTGTTTTGTTTATAAACTCCAAATATTTATTCTGCAGCAGCAGCAGTTCGTCGCTCATTTAGAAACTCACTCAAATGAGTACATTGCTGCGTTATAACAAATTAATTCAAACCTATGGCTACCTTCCAGCTACCTCTGCACGTGCGTACGGGTAAGGCAACCAGCGCGTGTGTGTTGTGTTCACTTCCACTGACACGGTTGGTCAGAACAGTTATCGCTCTTCTCTCGGTTTGAAGCGCTTGACTGGCGGATATCAAACTGCGAGTAGGCGCATGCCGCTGCCTGCTGTACACGAGTTGGAAATATCACATATTTTCACCATATTTCTTATGTCTTACACACCAGCTGTGTTTTATCACCAAAAAAAAAACATGCACGTCTATGTCAGTGAGACACATGTGCAGCCTTGATGAACAGAATATACTTAAAGCTTTAGACCTCAGCGTGAATCTGGCATTCATCACCTCACAAAGCTTTATTATCAGAATACATACAAGAGGCAAGAACAATAACTGCATTTTGCTGCCCACTTCCCTTTGAGCACTGATTCTTACTTTTCCATTTACTGTTCTTCACCATTGCTCCGGTTGATTCTTTGACAGCACCATGTTGCACACACACCTACAATTTGTTTGTGGGCGACCTCTAAAGTTGATGCAATTACAAAATACAATAGAAGTTGTCTAATGAAACATTACTCAACAAGAAAGAGAAGGTTTATCAGCCTCAACGGTGTTTACATTCCACTCATAATACTGAAGTGTGTGTGTGTATTATATATATATATATATATATATTCTAAAAACAAAACAAAATTGGTCAAACATTTGCACAAACTAAACTCGAGAACTGAATTATCTTTTATGCATTTTGCAGATACAACTTGTCTGTATGTGATCTTATATGCCTCGTCAATGGAGTAGCCTCAAAGTATGTTTTCCTGCAGGTCTTGCAGAGTTACGGCTTCTCCCCAGAGTGGAATCGTCTTATGAAAACCAATAAGGCATTATTACGTCCGTAATCTTTTCCACGTGTTTTGCAAGAAAATGGCTTCTCACCTGTGTTTCCTCATGTGGACCGTCAAGTTACTACGACATCGAAAATCCTTTCCACATGTTTTGCAAGATAATGGCTTCTCGCCCGTGTGTGTCCTCATGTGGACCGTCAAGCTACTACTATATTGAAAATCCTTTCCACATGTTTTGCAGGAAAATGGCTTCTCACCCGTGTGTGTCCTCATGTGGACCATCAAGCTACTACTATATTGAAAATCCTTTCCACATGTTTTGCAAGAAAATGGCTTCTCACCTGTGTGGGTCCTCATGTGGACCGTCAAGCTACTACGACATCGAAAATCCTTTCCACATGTTTTGCAAGAAAATGACTTCTCGCCTGTGTGGATTCTTATATGGGTCTGCAATGTTGATGTCTTACTGAATCCTTTTCCACAGTATTTGCAAGCATGTGGCTTCTCACCTGTGTGGGTTCTCAGGTGTGAATACAAACCCGACCTGAACTTGAAAGCTTTGCCACATGTGTTACATCGGAAAGGTGCTTTACCTGTTTGAGTATTATTGTGAATCTTTAACAAGTTCTCATCGTCACAGTGACTTCTATTTTTGGGATGTATTTTCTTTGGTTGTGGCTCTGCATTGCTGGTTGATTCAGAGTCTTCATGCTCACTTCCTTTCTGATCTGGGCTCTCAGCTACATGAGACATGTAAGAGAGGAGCTGGTGGTCACGTGTGGGTTCTGGTTCACTGTGGTCCGTTTCTTCATAAGTAGGAGTCAACATGAAGGTCTCAGTCTCCTGCTTCAGCTCAAGCTGCTCTCCCTCCTGACTGGTGCAGAGTTTCTCCTGTTCCTCTTTAATCTGTGAAGGCTCTGGGTCCTCTTGGTCCAGACTGGAGCTCCTCTCCTGAATACAGAGCTGCTGCTCACAGAGAACCTCCTCCTCCTCCTGAGAGACATGTTGCTCTGGAGGGAGAGATAACAAAAGGAAATAGGTACTACTGTGATGATAAAGAAGAAAATGCCAACAGTGCATTCACATGAAACAATAGAATATTAAGAGAAAGCACAATGTTACTTCTAGCATACATTTCACTCACCTGTCCTGTGTAACTTTATTACAGGTTTCCAAACGATGTCCAGCAGTCTGCGCTGACGGTCGACCTCTTCCTGGTACTCGAAGATAGTTTTTTCAAAAACTCCGAATATTTCTTCTGCAGCAGCAGTCAGCCGCTCGAGGAAAAACGTTCTCATGTTCTCAACTGACGACATTGTTGTTTTACCTCCGCGACGACAACAACATCGTTTCCCCGCTAACTCCACACTTGCGAGCCGCTGACGTCGCACGTGCTTGCGTTGTTTACTTCCGCCGGATGTCACACTGTCAAGTTCCGACATTGAAAAGGAGTTGTTGTTTTTTTCATTCCGCCTTTTTAAACTTGTTTTCTCTCTCTCTACATCAGCGGACTTCTTCGAGTTATTTCAAAGACAAGCATTTAAAATTTAAAATAAAAAAAGTATTTTTTGTAGAGATGGAGGAACCCAGCTAGATAAAAGTAGCAATGACCCTGTAAACAATTACTTTCAGCCAAAGAGCAATTGAAGTATAAAACACCCTCATAAGTAGGAGTCAACATGAAGGTCTCAATCTGCTGCTTCAGCTCAAACTGCTCTTGACCCAGCTCCTCTGTGGAGGCTCCGGGTCCTCTTGGTCCAGACTGGAGCTCCTCTCCTGAATACAGAGCTGCTGCTCACAGAGAACCTTTTCCTCATCTTCCTCTTCCTCCTCCTCCTCTTCCTCCTTACATACTGTAAAGTTTATAGTGCACAAATCAGAAACAACACCATGTAAGTGTGTACCGCCACGGTTTGAACCACTTATCAGCTACAGGTTGCTTTTGTTTTTCTCCAGTAACGGCCCAGATGAGTCAACTCTGAACGCAAAAAAACAAAAATGCCCACAAATAAAATAAATAAAGTTGGGTAAGGCATTCATACAGAGTGTGTCACAGTGTAATGGCCATCAGTAGAAAATATGATAGCAATGCAATGCTTCAAGGTGTTAATGGTGGTTAAAATAAGTTTATTAAAAGGTGTAAATCAATGAATCACATTGTTAATCAAATGCCATGTGTGTCTCATTCAGGCCATCAATGCAGCACCCTACGGAGTCATTGGTGTGCTTGTCTACACAGACCCTTCGGACATCAACGATGGTCTCATGTCGGACAGCAATGAGACGTATCCTCACTCCTGGTACATGCCGCCGTCTGGTGTGGAGAGAGGTTCTTTTAGCACTAACTATGGAGACATGCTCACACCCTACCTGGCTGCCAAAGGTAACCAGTGACTTGTGTAAAAAGTGTTTTTCTTTTTTTATTGTGTGTTTCTTCTACTACTGCTGCATTTCAACTCCAATACAATCGAGGGAGGGACTTTTACAAAGATCAAATCTGATCATTTAAATTTAACTTTTCAATAAATTCTCCAACATTATTTTGCAGAGGAAACCTACAGAATTCCAGTCGAGAACATCACTGGGATCCCTCCCATTCCAATTCAACCAATCGGATTTGAGGATGCCTACAAGCTAATCTGGTTTGTGATTAGACAAATCTGCTTGTGGGATTAATACGTTCCAAAATGGGTTTGGTTATGAATTAATTGTGACTTGTGTTGATTGGTCATTTCAGTGAGCTAGGTGGAACAGTAGCTCTTGTTTCATGGCAGGGAGCGTTCAACTGTACCTACAACGTTGGCGGTCCAGGGTTCAAACCAACATCTGCTTTCAACAACAGGTAGTCAACTGCATTAGCTGCATTTAAAGTTGATCTTGGAGCATTATTAAGCAATTAACCTGTTTAAATTCTAAAAGAAATATCATCAAACAGTTCATTTTTACATACTTCACATACTGTATCTGCTAAGGATGACAAATATATATTTTCCAATGACACACTAGACTTTTTCATTAAAATAATTTGTTTTTTTCATAGAATCTCCTGTTAATGACGCAGCAGTGATGCAGTGAAACATTCTTTTGTCTCAATTTCGTGTTGCTTGATACATCTTAATTGTTGCAGTGATGTGAAACTGGACATCTTCAACCATGAAGAGTTGAAGAACTCCTCCAATGTGATGGGAGTCATCAGAGGGAGTGTTGAGCCAGGTCAGACTGCTGACCAAGTCCAAAATAGACATTTCATAACATATATTTGCAAATTGTAATTCCTCTGCTCTATGTGTGTTTGTGTGTGTGTGTGTCCACAGACAGGTATGTGATCTATGGGAACCACAGGGACAGTTGGGTCCACGGTGCCATCGACCCGAGCAGTGGGACGTCGGTTATGCTGGAATTAACTAGAGTGCTGGGCATGATGGTGAAGCAGGGTGAGGGCAGTCGTAGCTGAATGGAAGACTAATTGCTTTGTTTATATTGTTGGATACAATTTCAATCTCTCTTAATTTTAGGCAAATGGAGGCCTCGCAGGTCCATTATCTTTGGAAGCTGGGGAGCGGAGGAGTTTGGCCTTATTGGGTCTGCAGAATACACAGAGGTGATTAGCGAGTAATCCACCATGGAATATGTTCATGTGTTCACAAGCAGGAGTTTTACTGATACAGCATTTCTTGGCCTGGTATGACCGGTAGCTAATGGTGGCTAATGTTAGCGCACTTTATATGAACATTCCTCTATAACGAATGTCCTTTTTCTGAGTTGTTTACTCTTTACTTGTTCAACTGTTTCATACAATGTACCATTATTCCATGATTTAGATTTGCTTTAAGTGTTGCTAGTAAGCTCATGTACAGTGACAAATATGATCTTGTTCTTGTCTTTTCTCCAGCAATACTTCACAAAGCTCAGTGAGCGAACGGTTGCTTACATCAATGTGGACATAGCTGTTTTTGGTAAGAAGCTCCTGCTGCACTACCTGTCAGGAGTAAATAAGAACATATTGAATTCCTTGTTAAAGTCTTCGTCCTTGGTTTCACCTGGACAGATGCAGCCATTATAGTTGGAAAAAGGATACAAAATGTCCTCAAAACAATTAGCAAATTTACAATTTTGCTTGATTGATGAATGATTTTTCAGCCTTCAGATGTTTTTTATAGGAATGGTCTTGAAGCTATCGAGTTGACAGACGTGTATGATTATTTCATGGTACAAAATGTTACATGCATGAAGACATTCATCTTCCACTCCGCAGCCAACGCCACTCTCAGGGCTTCTGGGATGCCGTCACTTCAGAACGTCATCTTCAAAGCCGCAAAACAAGTGAGCGCTTAAGGAAACATATACATGTTGGTTTCCTTCTTGAAAATGAAAACAAAACAATTGAGCACGCACCACCAGGAACCAATCACATTAAAGTGTGTTTGTTCCCTATAGGTCTATGCACCTGGACTGGACTCCACATCTGTGTACGACAACTGGATTCGATATGCCAACAGGACAAGCTCGACCCACGGAACCATTCCCAAGTAATGAACAATGTTACACCTCTCTAAACTTCCCACATTCTTTAGTTTTGTCCTTCTAAGCGTTCAACAAATCATTGAAAATGCCTTTGTACCTTCCATGCAGTATGTCGCCTTTTCTCTGTATTGTGAGGTGATTTGCATCTTTACCATGATCGTATTCAAGTATACCGTATGTGTCCCACGGAAATCTCAGGTCTCTCATGCACTCAATACAAGATGTTTCTTGTCTTTCTTTGACAGGGTGGGATACTTGTCCGGAGCAGGGAGTGATTACGCTGCCTTTGTCCATTACCTGGGAATCACTTCCATGGACATTTCGTACACATACGACAAGGTATGCAAGACTTACTTTGACTTACTGCAATAGATTTTTGTCAGTGTTGTGTTGTAGAAACCTTGTATCAGACTGAAGCCAACAGACAAAGGACTAAAAAGCAGACTCGGGACACAAGGCAGTGAATGAAAAAGTGTAATTTTTTCGTCCAAAAAACAGGCGAGGGTATCAAAAGCGTTAAAAGACTAAGTCCACAAATACACAAACAGGGTTGAATGCTGGTATACTTTAACCACATAGCGTTAAGATAAACTGGCCACAAACAAGGAGCACAATTAATAAATACTATGTGGAGGAAGCTTGATGAGGGCAAACGCACATGGCAGGAAGTGAAGATTTCTGAAACAAGAAGAGAGGCGAGTATACAAAAGTAAGACAGAAAATAATCAGTGAAAAGTGGAAACCAAACAGAACAGGATGTAATACCTTGTATGGTAACAATAATAATGTCAGAAAGCCGTGTTTATTATTTTTCTGCTGACTTGTATTGAACTATTCATTTGTTGAGTACAAGACCCAATTCTACTCCCTGCCAACTGGATCTCTGGTTATTTTTCTTCATACAGAGTAAAACGAATGCTCGGATATACCCAGCGTACCACACAGCATACGACACCTTTGACTACGCTTCAAAGTTCATTGATCCTGGTGAGCAGTGATGTTGCATACACTTTTCTGTTTCAGTACTAAAGATTATGCTTCATTGTATGTTATGTCATGCACACATTTGGCACATTTAACCAAAAGCCTTTTATTTCTCAGCCAAACTGTTTCTACTCAGTTTTTCCATCTTATGTTGTCAAATTTGACATCTGGAAAGCCGGCAAAACATTTACCAACAATTTATCTTGTATAACATCTCATGCTACCACTTCCTCCACTCAGGATTCGTCAGTCACCAGGCCATTGCCAGGACAGCAGGAAACGTCCTGATCCGGCTGGCTGACAGCCTGGTGTTGCCCTTAAACTGCAGTGACTACGCAGAGACACTGGAGGACTACCTCAACACAGCAGTCACCCTTTATCAGCCCAAACTGCAAGCTAATGGTATCTCCATGGGTAAGCACAGATGATAAAGATGCTTGAGTGACGCAGGGGAATATTGCAGCACACAACACACAGAAACGTCAGTGTTTCTAATGGAGCCACGGCCACTGCAATAATCATCTAACTTACTGCATTGCCTACAATTGTTTGACCTGAGGTTGGCAATGTCTCTGACGTGATGTCTGAGGAAAAACATGAAGACAGAAGTGCTAATAGATAGTGTCCGCAGGTTGCACTTAAGAACAGAGCAAACGGCCGCAGCAGCAGTTTCTCTATCAGTCACGGAGGATTAAAGAGGGTGAAGTCACAAGCTGATATGTGTCTTGTTTCAGAACCACTCAAAAACGCAGTGGCCAGCTTTCGCAGTGCGGCTACCCGATTGGACCAGGTGATTCACAGTCCCGACCTGGCAAATGAAACGTGAGGGCACAAACATACATATGTTTATCTCCTTTGCCGTACACATAGAAACGAATGCTGGGCCAACCCCTCTCTCTCTCTCTCACTCTCACTCTCACTCTCTGTCTCTCTTCTCTTAGACCTCTGGCGGTCAGAAGGATCAATGACCAGCTCATGCTGCTGGACCGAGCCTTCTTGGATCCTCTGGCCTTCCCAGATAAACATGCATTCAGGTAAGATGATGATGTGTCTGTCTAAAAGCCCGAAGGAGTGTATGTTGGTTTTTGGTGCTGCATGCAAATTCTAAAGAAGCTGCCATGTGTAGTTTGCAGAGTGCACTGTACTTGATGTACTTAGGGATCTCAGAGCTCAGCCTCTCTACTAATCTTTTCTGTCTTTTATTCCCCTCTGTGACCTTCTCTTACGCTCCTCCTCTCATGACACGTTCGAGATAATTACAGCGAATAACCACCTCATTGTGACTCGGCACATTTCATTTGTTCAGTTGCCTATCATTGTTTTGTCATTCTTTATTTCCAGGCATGTTATTTGGGCCTCAAGTAGTGCCGGCCAGCCAACCTTCCCGGGTCTGGCTGATGCCTATGCCAGCGCTGAGTCATCAGGACACTCCAGCGCCTGGGCCAAAGTGCACTACCACCTGTCAGTCCTGAGCCAGGCCATCGAGGGCGCTGCCCACACACTGGTTGACGTCATATAGACGAAGAGGAGGAAGGAGGAAGGAACTGTCCTCAATTTTTTTAAAGACGGGGACCTGCAGCCAATGAGCTCGGCCATAATGAGAGTATGGATTATATAAAGTGAGGGCGTTTAGTAACAAATGAGCAAAGCTCATTGCCAAACAGCGACATGAATGGTGTCTTCTATCCTCGTCACGGGATTAGAATATTTTAGAATGATGCATGTTTTTTTTATTACAGCTCTTCACTTCAGATGAACCACTGTTAATACAGTTGTAGTTTATTTTCATGTGCACACCAACTGTTCAAATGTGCTTACACTACAGATTTAAAGTACCTGTTTTACTAATACTTTCAAACATTGTGTAAACAACAGGAAGTACAAGAACAATAATTAAGAAAAGGCTAATGCAATTGAGACAATTATCCACTTCAATAAAAAGTACAATCCATTATCTTGTCATGTATTTATAAAAGAAAAAAAGCGCTTTGTTGAACTGTCTAACACCTTATCTTGCATGTTTTCTATGGGCCTCCATTGCATCCTGTTGATCTACTCCAGGCCTGGCTGTGCAGTACTGGCTCCTGCCACAAGGCGTCAGAAATTGCTTTGAGGCAGTCCTATGAACCTAGTCCGCATTTATTTATTTTATTGAAATTTATTTAACCAGGAAAAGCCTCATTGAGATTAAAAATCTCCTTTACAAGAGTGTCCTGGCCAAGACAGCTCAAAGCACATTTAACAAAGTTTCAGACATACAACATAAAACAGTGACAGATAATAAAAAAATGAGTAAAACCAAAACTAAGACTCAAGTCATCACATCCCAGTTTACACAGGTGCCCATACCAAAGTCAGAAAAACATCTACAACCAGATGAACCTTCCTCCAACTCTTTTTAAAACCACCTAAAGAGACCGGGCTCCCGTAGACCCAAATCAGTCTGATTCCAAGCCGCAGGAGCAGCAAACCTAAAAGCCCTTTTTCCCATTTCCAGACGGACGTTAGGGACAGATAGCAAGAGGAGGCCTTGCGCATGTGTCACAGAGCGAAGACGGTAGCTTCCAGCATTTTTCTGATGAATTAACGTACATAGATAAGCTGGAAATACGTTAAGAATTGCCTTGTGAATAAGGACATGCCAATGATTCAGTCTACGGATGGACAATGCAGTCCAACCAACCCTACAGGGAGCAATGGTGAGTAAGAGCCTTAAGATTGGTTATGAACCTCAATGCTCCATGGTAGACACTATCTAAGGAGTGAAGACATTGAGATGATGCATGCATATATAAAACATCACCATAATCCATCACAGACATAAAAGTAGCAGCAACAAGTCTCTTTTTAGCATCAAAAGAAAAGCAAGACTTATTTCTGAAATAGAAACCCAGCCTCAGCTTCAACTTCTTCACAAGTTGCTGAATGTGAGGTTTAAAAGAGAGAGAATCATCAATTAAGAATCCAAAGTATTTATATGACGATACAGACTCAATCACATTGACCTGAAATGTGTAATTGGAATTCTAATCTTTGCTCTCGGCTTCATGAGAGTTGAGAGAGAGGAGCTGGTGGTAATTGTTTTGTTTTTAATACTCCAGATATCAAACTGCAAGTAGGCGCATGCTGCTGCCTGCTGTACACAAGTTGGAAATATCACATATTTTCACCGTATTTCTTATGTCCTACCCACCAGCTCTGTGTTTTATCAAAAAGAAAAGATGCAAGTCTATAACCCTCACCATCCACCATAAGAGAAAAGTCAAAGCTATGGGCCTATAGCTACAAGAGTGGGTCTGTGGAGGTGGAGATATTTCATTTTTTACCAGGTTCACACACACTGATGCATAGCTTAACAAGAAATCACATTGAAGGCACTATCATTTTTTGTTTGTAAAAAGCTTACTCAGCAAAGTAACAACAGCGGTGAAATAAAAGGTAGTGGCTTAAAAAGTACAGTATTTGCCTGTAAAATATAGTAAAGTAGAAAGAGTCAAAGTACAAATACCTCAAATGTATTTAAACATTTTTATGTTCAAGATTTTATGAGGAATTTAAATGAAATCTTAGCCATCTGAGGACAAAGTTGTACATCATTACAGTATTTGAGTACATGCAGTTACATTCCACCACAGCTTGTTCAACATGAGGCCGCCCCACTGATCAAACTATCAGCTACGGTATTGAATCATAAATTAACAATCAAGTCGGTGAGCTCCAACATTAAAACACCTTTTGCATGGTATAACTTAACAGTTCTTCACGGACTACTTTTACTCTTGATGTCAGTGAGACATGTGCAGCCTTGATGAACAGAATATACTTAAAGCTTTAGACCTCAGCGTGAATCTGATATTCATCATGTTGCACACCACCTACAATTTGTTTGTGGGCCACCTCTAAAATCTAAAACAACAACAATTGTATCAAGTTGATGCAATTACAAAATACATGAAAGTATTAAATGAGGTAGAAAAAAACTGAACTCAACCATCTTTTATGTATTTTGCAGATAGAAATTGTCTGTATGTGATCTTATATGCCTCGTCAATGGAGTAGCCTCAAAGGGTTCTCCTGCAGGTCTTGCAGAGTTATGGCTTCTCCCCAGAGTGGAATCTTCCTATGTGAACCAACAAGGCATTATTACGTCCATAATCTTTTCCACATGTTTTGCAAGAAAATGGCTTCTCACCTGTGTGAGTTCTCATGTGGCTTTTCAAGTGACTATTACATCTAAAATCCTTTCCACACGTTTTGCAAGGAAATGGCTTCTCGCCTGTGTGGATCCTTATATGGGTCTGCAATGTTGATGTCTTAGCAAATCGTTTCCCACAATATCTACAGGCATGTGGCTTCTCACCTGTGTGGATTCTCAGGTGTGAATACAAACCAGACCTGCACTTGAAAGCTTTGCCACATTGGAAAGGTGCTTTACCTGTTTGAGTATTATTGTGAATCTTTAACAAGTTCTCATCGTCACAGTGACTGGGATGTCTTTTCTTTGGTTGTGGCCCTGCATTTCTGGTTGATTCAGAGTCTTCATGCTCACTTCCTTTCTGATCTGGGCTCTCAGCTACACGAGAGAAGTAAGAGAGGAGCTGGTGGTCACGTGTGGGTTCTGGTTCACTGTGGTCTGTTTCCTCACAAGTAGGAGTCAACATGAAGGTCTCAGTCTCCTGCTTCAGCTCAAGCTGCTCTCCCTCCTGACTGGTGCAGAGTTCCTCCTGTTCCTCTTTAATCTGTGGAGGCTCTGGGTCCTCTTGGTCCAGACTGGAGCTCCTCTCCTGAATACAGAGCTGCTGCTCACAGAGAACCTCCTCCTCCTCCTTCTTCTTACAGACATGTTGTTCTGGGACCTCTGGGACCTCTGGAGGGACAGATGACAAAGGATATAGGTACTACTGTGATGATAAAAAAGAAAAAAACAACAGTGCATTCACATGAAACCAGGCATTCAGCACACCGGCTATCCTGACAGTGGACGAGGACAGGATGGTAAAAGTGGGTGAACCCAGGGGAGAATACCAACATCAGTATTAGATCAAATATTTAATTTGTTCAATCTTCTTCCCCCTCATTTAAATTTGCAATACAATATTAAAAGAAAGCACAACGTTACTTCTAGCTATATAACGTTACATTCCGTGAACAATTAAATAAAACAGTTGACACGAAATGGATAACTCAAATATATATTATTACATCGATTCGAGGCAAAAAAGTGCCACTTTAGATGACAAGTGTCCCGTGGAAGGTATTTATTCTCTGCCTGCTTCACCTCATTGCACCAACCTGTGCTCATCTGCTGTCTACCACCTGCATGAATCCACGTGACTGCAGTATTAATTAACACCAGTACATTAAGTCGACTTCCTCTCTTCAGTGCAATTAAAATGATTACATTTCACTCACCTGTCCTGTGTAACTTTATTACAGGTTTCCTAACGATGTCCAGCAGTCTGCCCTGACGGTCGACCTCTTCCTGGTACTCGAAGATAGTTTTTTCAAAAACTCCGAATATTTCTTCTGCAGCAGCAGTCAGCCGCTCGAGGAAAAACGTTCTCATGTTCTCAACTGACGACATTGTTGTTTTACCTCCGCGACGACAACAACATCGTTTCCCCTCTAACTCCACACTTGCGAGCCGCTGACGTCGCACGTGCTTGCGTTGTTTACTTCCGCCGGATGTCACACTGTCAAGTTCCGACATTGAAAAGGAGTTGTTGTTTTTTTCATCCCGTCTTTTTAAACTTGTTTTCTCCCTCTCTACATCAGCGGATGTCTTCGAGTTATTTCAAAGACAAGCATTTCAAATTTAAAATAAAAAAAATATTTTTTGTAGAGATGGAGGTACCCAGGAAGATGACCCTGTAAACAATTGCTTTCAGCCAAAGAGCAATTGAAGTATAAAACACCTTCATAAGTAGGAGTCAACATGAAGGTCTCAGTCTGCTGCTTCAGCTCAAGCTGCTCTTGATCCAGCTCCTGTGTGGAGGCTCTGGGTCCTCTTGGTCCAGACTGGAGCTCCTCTCCTGAATACAGAGCTGCTGCTCACAGAGAACCTTTTCCTCATCTTCCTCTTCCTCCTCCTCCTCTTCCTCCTTACATACTGTAAAGTTTATAGTGCACAAATCAGAAACAACACCATGTAAGTGTGTACCGCCACGGTTTGAACCACTTATCAGCTACAGGTTGCTTTTGTTTTTCTCCAGTAACGGCCCAGATGAGTCAACTCTGAACGCAAAAAAACAAAAATGCCCAACAATAAAATAAAAAAAGTTGGGTAAGGCATTCATACAGAGTGTGTCACAGTGTAATGGCCATCAGTAGAAAATATGATAGCAATGCAATGCTTCAAGGTGTAAATGGCGGTTAAAATAAGTTTATTAAAAGGTGACTCCAATACAATCCAGGGAGGGACTTTTACAACAGCTTCCATGTTTGCCTCCTTTCTGCTCTTGGCTCTCAGCTTCATGAGTGAGACGTATATAGGAATAACTCAATGAGCCTCAGGTATTCTTACTTGAGTATATACATTTATTTCAACACAAATATTGCCAGAGAAGATATTGGTACAGCATGCATAGATAGACACAGCCATACCAGAAACGTAAAGTAACAATAAATTCATACAGCTTTATACTGTATATCTCACATCATACAGAATATAATCACACTGTCTGGGATGGAGCAAAACATATTTTTGGGAGTCAGAAATATCTAAAAGGTGGTCATATTATCGTAATGCCTCGACAGCCAGAGCCTCCTCACATAAAATATGCAGAGTGTGACCGACGTACACCTTTCAATATACAAAACAGACTAATATTATCATATGAACTTATATGACGACATGCATATGTATTCATTTTTAGATTTTCCACTAAAGTCACCTCATATCAAACTGGACCAATCACAAAATGGTATACTGTTGCCAACAGCAATATGAGTTATATACCACGCAGGGGAAAAAAACTACTTAATTTAACAGATGCTTCACGTACAATTATAAAGATGTATTCATTTTAGTAAGAGAACACTCCAGAGGGGTCGATGTTGTGTCCTGTTTAGGCAATGCAAGTGTATTTGTATAGCACATTTCAACAACAAGGCAATTCAAAGTCCTTCACATAACCATTAAAAAAAAAAAATCCAAAAGAAAACAAGATTTAAAAACATTAAAAAATCAAAGTGTTGTAGTGAGATTGATATCCTTGAATTGGGTTCAATTAAAGGCAACAGTAAACAGAAAAGTCTTCATTCTGGATTTAAAGGAGCGGAGGCTCTCAGCAGACCTGCAGCTTTCATGGACCTTGTTCCATACGGTAGCATAAGGTAGCAGCAGATCACAAATGTATGTAAGCCCTAAACCATTCAGTGCTTGATAAACCAGCAGCAGGATTTTAAAGTAAATTCTTTGTTGGACAGGAAGCCAGTGCAAAGACCTCAGAACTGGAGTGATGTGATCCACTTTCCTGGTCTTAGTGAGGACTCGAGCTGCAGTTTCTGATTGACTTTTTACAGAGACCTGTGAACACACCGGTACAGTAGTCGAGTCTACTGAAGATAAATGCATGGACACGTTTCTCAAAATCCTGTTGAGACATAAGTCCTCTAACCCTTGATATATTCTTCAGGTGATAGTAGGCTGATTGTTTTATCACGTATGATATTTATTTCCCACATGTACTACATTGATGTGGCTCTTCGCTTGTTAAATGGACCACTTTCTTTTATGCCTTTCAAATTCCAAAATTCCCAAAATATTTCTCCCACAGACGTTGCTGTTATGACTTCTCGGCATGGACTCTTTTGTGAGCCTTCAATTGTGACGTCCAACTAAATCTTTTCCCGCATGTTTTGCAAGAATAGGGTTTCTCACCTGTGTGGACTCTTGAATGAGCCTTCAATAGTTTTGTCCAACTGAATCTTTTCCCACAGGTGTTGCAAGAATAGGGTTTCTCACCTGTATGTATTCTTATATGAGTGTTCAATATTGATTTCTGATTGAATTTTTTCCCACAGATTTTGCAAGAATACGGTTTCTCACCTGTATGGATTCGTAAATGAGAACTCAACCGTGATGTCCGACTGAATGCTTTCCCACAGGTGATGCAAGAATAAGGTTTCTCACCAGAGTGTATTTTTATATGAGCGTTCAATGTCGACATCTGACTGTATATCTTCCCACAGGTGATGCAAGAATACGGTCTCTCACCTGTGTGTGTTCTCATGTGAGTGTTCAATGTTGATGACCTACTAAATCTTTTCCCACAAGTGTTACATAAATATGGCTTCTCACCTGTATGGATTCTCAGGTGTCTCTCCAGTGTTGACCTATACTTAAAATGTTTTCCACATGTGTCACATTGCAAAAACTCTTGGCCTGTGCTTGTATCAGAGTGAATTGTTGACATAGTGGGGTTGTTTTCATTGCTACTTTTGTGATGTACTGTCTTTAGTTTAGGCTCTGCATTGTCTGTTGATTCAGAGTCTCCATGTTTGCCTCCTTTCTGATCTTGGCTTTCATCTTCATGATCCTTGTTTGGTTCTGGTACTGCAGCACTCTCAACTGAAATGTAGCCTAGAGGTGTTTCCTGTACCACCATCTGAGTTTCATCAGTACACAAGTTCAGAGTCTCATCTTCACTGTGGTCTGTTTCCTCACAAGTAGGAGTCAACATGAAGGTCTCAGTCTCCTGCTTCAGCTCAAGCTGCTCTCCCTCATGACTGGTGCAGAGTTCCTCCTGCTCCTCTTTAATCTGTGGAGGCTCTGAGTCCTCTTGGTCCAGACTGGAGCGCCTCTCCTCAATACAGAGCTGCTGCTCACAGAGAACCTCCTCCTCCTCCTTACAGACATGTTGCTCTGGGAGCTCTGGAGGGACAGATGACAAAGGAAACAGGACACTACTGTGATGATAGAAAATGTACTTCTGAACAAATAAATACAATACGTTTATTTTTCAACCAACAAGCTCATATACGAGTCAAATTAATAGTTTTTTCCCAAGGACCATTTCAGTTTAGCACACCTATCCTGTGTAACTTAATTGCAGGTTTCCAAACGATGTCCAGCAGTCTGCGCTGACGGTCGATCTCTTCCTGGTACTCGACGATAGTTTTGACAAAAACTCCGAATATTTCTTCAGCTGCAGCAGTCAGCCGCTCGTTGACAAACTCTCTCACATACTGAAGTGACGACATTGTTACTGAATTGCAAATTGTATAATTAGCTGCGCAACGACGGCGCAGCCTCTGTTGTTTACTTCCGCTGAGTGTCACGCCACCAAGTTCCGGCAGCGGAATGTGTGAAGATTTGTTCCGCTTGTAATTGTTGACCTTTTTACAGAAAACGTTTTCAACACTAGTCATGGCTGAAACGAGTTGTTTCAGTATAATTTGTGTTGACATCTGTCATTGAATTGCATGTCCTATTAAAACATAAAAGTGTATATTGTATTCAAATACTGTGCAATAAGTGAAATACTTGTAATGGAGTCTCAGTTTTGAACAAGGCCTATTTGTTGCAGTTTAATAGTGAAAGGGAAACCGTTCTGTATTATATAATATGATTATTTCCTGTATGAAAGCAGTAAAAATAATAGTCATTTAACAGGTCCAACATGTGTGGAAACTATGAACTCAAAGATTTGGAATATTTTATATTTTTCTTGTTGTTAACAATAGTAAGACAGTAAAATGCGGAAAACAGACTAATTTACAAGACTTGATCACATTGTTGATGATGTAACTTATATAGGAAAAATGTAATGAGCCCCAGGTATTATTACTTGAGTGTATACATTTATTATAACACAAATATTGCCAGAGAAGATATTGGTACAGAATAGACACAGCCATACCAACAACTTAAAGTAACAAGAAATTCACACAGCTTTATACTGTATATCCCACATCATACAGAATATATGGAAGTCAGAAATATCTAAAAGGTGGTCATATCTTAATGCCTCAGCCTGAGCCTCCTCACATAAAGCATGCAGAGTGTGACCGACGTGCACCTTTCAATATACAAAACAGACTAATATTATCATATAAACTTATATGATGACATTTATATGTATTCATTTTTAGATTTTCAAAGAAAGTCACCTCATATTAAACTGAACCAATCACACAAATGTATACTGTTGCTAACAGCAATAGGATATATACTATACCAACAGGAAAAAACTACTTAATTTAACAAAAAATTAAATATTGTGACCTCTTCTTTATGGAAAATGCTTTATATACAATAATAAAGATGAATAAGAAATCCAAAATCGTTATAAATTATTTTCCCACAGGTGTTGTATGGACTCTTTTGTGAGCCTTTAATTGTCCACCTGAATCTTTTCCCACATGTGTAGCAAGAATAGTGTTTCTCACCTGTACGTATTCTTATATGATCAGTCAATTTTTTTATTTTTTTATTTTTATTTTTCATTTTTATATACAAAATTAATTTAAATTTTTTTTTTTTAAACGAGGTTGTTTTGTTGTGAATATGTAAATATATAAACTTTTTTTTTTTTAAACCTACCAAAAACATTGATCCACACTTTCTCAAATGTATTCATTAGCATGAGAGTCGGAAGAGTTTAACAACAGGACCACATCCTGTCTGGTTCCGGCTTCCGGGGGAAACATATCGAGACGGCACTGCTTCTTGTAGCATATTACAAGAGATTGTTGTCTTGTGTTTTTGTTTTGCCGTAGCAGACGGATTATGAAAGAAGCGTCTATTCAACTCAAGCATATTTGAGGGTTTTTACAGTCTAAATGGGTGCATATTATTGTTCTATATGCAGGCAAACAACATTCACTGGGAAGGGACACATATTCGGGAAAAACCACCAGAGCAGACTCAGAGTGGTTCTCCTTAAATTCTTAGAAAAGGTGAGTAGTGATGTTGTTGTGAAGTGATTCCTAAGGATATAACGCTGTAACAATTTGAGTATCCTTGATCCCATTTATTTATTTATAACTCACTAGCTAATGTTAGCCCTGAAGCTAAGGTGTTAGCGTCACGATCCAAAAGATCAGTGTGTCACATTTAGACCGACACCGTTTTCTAGTTTTTATTTTTATTTTTTATGATTAGTAGCTTGTGTTGGCGAACAACATCAGTTGTAATTAAGAATGTAACTTGTGTATGTCGTATCCGTTGTTTTCAAGGTGAAAGAAGCTCGCCGGACACTGAAGAAACCCCAAGTAGAAAAGTTCGATTGCACCCAGCACAAGAAGACGTTCTGGTGCTACTGCTGTGGGCGTGACGTTGAAAGAAACGTTACCGACGAGAACATGACTGTCCTGTATGGAGGCTTGTTGGAGCACATGGCCACGTAGGTTTCATTTATTGACTTTGACTTAGTTTATTATTTTCCATTCCATTGATCCTTGCTTCACTTTCACTCAGTACCACAACAGGACGTGTGCCACAGAGCACCCCGGGGTTTAACATTTAGTATCCCCAGTGAACAGAAGCATTATAGAAGTGGCGTTTGTCATCGTGACTGCACCATAGAAGTGGGAAAGCTCAGCAGGACACTTGCTCATGTATATTGGCTGCAATATTTGTAAAAAAAACCTGTTTGAGTTACTACTACTAAAATAAATACTACGGACAAGTCCGTATGAGTGTTTGTGGTGAACTGTATTTTGTTGTCGTTTTTAGCCCAGAACACAGGAAGAATGCTCACAAGTTCTGGTGGGAGAATAAGGCGGACCCCAAGTTTAGAGACAAGGTCATCATCACAGAGGAGGAAACTGAGAGGTTGGTTTGGTGTGCCACAAATCTATTTTAATGAAGTTTGTTTGGAAAATACAAGATTCTTTGCAAGGTTTAAGTGTTTGTTTTTATTTAGGTTTAAAGCTGAGGTGGAGAAAGCATTGGAATCATTTGTGGAGAAGGAGGATGAATTCATAAAACAGGTAATGCAAAATCACTCTTAAAAAGAAGAAGAATATGTATTAACTTAACACGACTGAGTCTACAGCCATGCTATGGCTAGAAAAGTGTCCAAATGTTATTCATGAGTGTTGAAACCGACTTGAAATCTGCTCATAGTAATAAGTTGTTTGTCTTGTTTTTGTTTTTTTCATGGCTGCAGCAAGCTGATGACATCCGGGCACAAGAAAAGCATCGTCAAGAGGTCTTGCAGTCTCTTTTAGAGGTTTGTTTTCCAAGGATGCAGTGGCAGTATCCATCACTGTGGCCTTGACTGTTGTCATGTCGACATGATTTTCAGTAACTTCTAATATAGGAAATAGCAAAATGATTGTAACTGCCAATCTAGTTAACCAATGATCCTCTGGAGATCCTGTTTAACTCGTAACATTGTGGCTGGTGAAATCTTGCATTTGGTGGTTTAGAGAGAATTAAACTTTCCTCATCAGGTTATAGTAAAAATTATAAAATGCTTTTTAGTTCCTAGTTTGAGTTAACATTGTGGCCAAAGTATTGTGCGAGGATTGTGATGTTGAAAGCTGAGATGAAGCATGATTAGTGCTCAGACTTCCTCTATGAACCACTGTTGGCTTTTCCTGAAACAATATCAGCGTGACGCAGAGCCAGAATTGTTCAATGGATCCAACGGCACAGACATGTCTGCTGAGGAGGCTGTCAGGTAACACGGCGTCCACCGCCAACATTTTGTCCTTGTTGCATTGTATCATCATCATCGATGGCACTTGAAATAACTTTTGTTGTCCGGGGACCAGCTCTTCTTTTACGCCTCGGGGATCTGACCATCAGGCGGGCAGCAGCTTTGTCGAGTCAATGGTCGAAGCACCAAGGGCTGCAACAGGACACGGCCTGACTTTCATCGGCTACCAGGTAGATGGACAGCTCTCATTAAGTGTTATAGTTTATTAAAGGATTTGTTCTTCTTCTTTTTTTTTCACAAAAATGCAACCACCTCAGTTGATCACTTGGTTTCTCTGTTACAGCACTCAAACAGGGGAAATGTACACACAGGTACAGTGATGCATGAATTTATTTAATGGTGAAGTATCTGCAGAAATGACAACAATACATGTGGAAGTTATTTCAACTCTTTATTTTTTATTTCACATTGATATAGAATTTGACAATCCAATTAGCAATGTTGTTACCAGACAGTAGTTTAAATACATGGCCTTTTGCTGTGTGATGTATGTGATAATGATGGATTCAGGTGAAGTGAGGTGTGAGTTTGCCATATCGGAATAATCTTTACAGCATTTAATTTAGCTCTAAAAGTTAATTCCATCTGTTTTCCAGATCAGTTTATTGTCTGGTGTTGATGGGTTTGGTGGATGTATTTGTTCTGTTCATGAAAATATTTCAGTTTGTGTCATAGTTATGAGCTCAGTTCACCTGTTGCTTGTGATTGATGAAGAATAAGCATAAAGCCTCTGTGTGCCGTAGGTGCTGTACCTCCTTGGCTTCAGGAAGATCCTCGGGGGGGAACCTCCGCAGCTGCAGCACCTCCGGAGATCGGTCCATCGGTCCAAGAGTTCCTCAAACAGAGTAGGAATCGCACACACACATATCTTTAAGTGTGTTATTTATATATTAAGTGTGTTATTTATATTGGTTATAAGAAATGATCATGCCACTTAAGCAGGATCAACATATTGATCTTATTCTTGGTCTGTCTTGATGATGTAAAGATTATATGTCCATAAATCAATAAAATATTGGAGGGTAATTCAAATGACCTTATATACTTTGGCAGAGGAGAAAGAGAAGCTGAAGAAACTTCCACCGAACCGAGTGGGTGCCAACTTTGATCACAGCTCGCATACAGACGCCAACTGGCTTCCCTCCTTTGGTAGAGTGTGGAACAGTGGCCGACGCTGGCAGTCCAGGTGAGAACTCAACACTCTTCAGTACACCTGCAACTGATATGCAATAAATTAAAAAGCAAAACTCCTCTCACTCCATCCCATTACACACACAGGTCTTAAGTTAAGGTTTGATATCCTGTGTTTGTGGACAGATAAAATGACTCATTTGATAGCGGACATAATGTTTAATTTCCAGCTTGGTGTATATATATATATATATATATGTCATTGGTCTTTGCAAGCAAATGTGACTTCTTTTCAACAGGCACCAATTCAGACAAGAGGAAGGGCAGAAGAGGAAGAAGGAGCACGGCACAGAGGGGTCAAAGAAAGCAAAAACAACTGAACAGCTGACAAATCCTGACAGCATTTGAAGCTGATTGGGTTGCGTGAAAACTGAATGAAGGGATGTATATAGTTTACAAGATGTGAATGAGATTGTATACTGTGTTTCTGAGGAGTTGCACTGTAAGTGCTCAGGCGGACTAGACGCCCTACTGTAGTTCCTAACCAAACAGTAGTGCTTGCATATGGCAAATTATATGTAACCTTCTTTATAACATAATTGGGAATGTGTGCAGTGTGTGTGTATGTGTTTATATATATATATATATATATATATATATATATATATATATATATATACTATCTTAGTATGTCAGGCTTAATTGTATTAAAACTGTATGGTTAAACCTCAAGACACAATATCCAAAATATGTTATCAATTTAAATCTACACACACACACACACACACACACACACACACACACAGAGAGAGAGACAGAGAGATCTGCCAAGCAAACAGCAGGGGGCGTCAGCCACTGGACTAACAAAGGCACCCTCTGTTTGATAAGATAAGACTTTACTTGAAGGCAGGCTGTTGAGGCCAGTTGCCAGCATTCAGATAACTTGGTTAAATGTATTATCCATTTTAAGGATATTTGTCCATATACGGCAAAGAAAGTCATCGAAATTCTGACCTGTCAAAAAACTCTGCAAACCAATCTTAAATTGCAATACACAGAAGTGGTCAGTGGTTGACGACCTCAACAAAAAAACATCCCGTTTTTGCAGCGAACTTGTGCTACCAAATGATGAGCTTTCATTTCCCCTTAAAGATCATGTTCCACTGAGGATTAATGGAAAGGCTTAATTATTGAAATGAAGAAAGCTTTCAGTGGTGTGTAGGAACGCTGACACTCGGTGTAATGGTGTGGTTCAAATCTCCTGCAATGTGTAATTGAGCATAACCGACGCAGGATAAAAAAAACAATTCGAGTAATTTTGCGATGACTATTGCTGTGTGTACAACACGGAGAGGTGGCTAAGAGCAGTGAATTAAGTACATATTCCACTCCTGAGCTCAGTCGGCCTTTCTTTTATCTGTACAGACCTCCTTCTCTCCACAAGGTATAATCAGGCCCCAGTGTGCTCTGGGTGGATGGGCGTGGAGCTCAGTGCAGCTGCGAGGCAATCTGGGACTACAACGTGTAGCTGATCTATTCTTAGCTGTTCTTACACGGCTGTGGCTGATTCACAACGATATGGGGGAAAAAATGGGGTTACCGTCTGTACTGCGAGCTTAACTGTTGCAATAAACTGTAATTAACAGATTTTGATGTCAGTGCTGTGTGAGTGTACAAAGATGTTGCTTTGATATCAGATCATAGTTGGTTGTATTTTTCTGTAACGGATCTATTTGGATGGATCTATTGAAAGTCTGCGCTCCAGCACAAGTCACCCTTTGCACTAAAGAATGGGAGGAGAGAAAAAGCACGTGTACTGGGCGTTTCTTAAAATATGTCATAGTCCAATCACGGGGCCGGATGTTTGAATACATCTGCATGATTTAAAGAAGGACGAATCCCTACATCCTGATTGGTTTACAGAAAAATAAGCGGCCAATCGCTTAAATGACAGGCGCTCAGCTGGCCGTGAAGCCCCGCCTCCTATATATTACCGAGCAAACACCGGAAACGTTGTCGTTTAAAGGGACAGGAGACATTTTCAGGCTGGTTGAAACAACGAAAACAGCTGCGAGCACAAAAAAAAAGACAGGCACAGAGAGGAAGGGACGTGGTCAGACAGAAAGCGAGCTATGTGGCAAGAAAGAGTGGGAGGGTGAGACTGAATCTATACGATTATTTTAACTATCAGACACCCGGCTAAGGTTGCGAACGGCTTTTTGCATCGAAGTCGGTTTTTGCCCTTAGCTAACTGGTATGCGACAACGCAGCAGTCAGTACGAGAGATAAAGAAAAAAAGGCCAAACTCCCGAACGAGAAGGACGCGTCAGTTCAAGCTGCCAGGCTGTGTTTTTCCTCCGCAGTCTACTTTTATTTTTAGGTGAGTAGCCTTCAAGATCTAGACATTTGACTTGCTAGCTATCTCTTCATCTTCTACAATTGTGTGCACTTTAATAATGGATGGAAATTGGAGGAGAAAAATGTATATATGTTGTTTATTGTATGATTCCTTGATGCTTGCAGTTAAATGTTAGCACTCTGAGCGTGCATGCTGTCAGAGTCATCATGTTCTTCATTAATCAGAGCAAAGAATGATAGGAATCCAGCCTAATCCAGTTGATGACCTGACAGTAGCTTGCAGGGTGCAGGGGGCGTTCCCTGCTTTGTCTGCCTCAGTCTTTCTTTGTGTGTATGTGCGTGTGTGTGTGCGTATGTGTGTGTGCGCATGCAGTTTGCGGTGGTTAGGGACAAAGTGATAGAAACCTGATGTATTTATCACCATTATGGGTTTGTGTTAATTATAAATCCATGTGTAAATATTGGATTTTTATAAATGCACACTCATGCCTTCCTTTGTGCACATGGAGGGATCAACCAGCACTGCCATATATATATATATATATATATATATATATATATATATATATATATATATATATATATATATATATATATATATATCTGTGAGATTATGTCTATAACTCAGCGGATTAAGTGATGATGACCACTGTTACAGGAGAGGGGATAGCACTGAATGCAGTGGGCGTAGTTCCCTTGGATTGCATTTGGGAGTTGCATTGCATCATGCAGTAAAGTGAGTCTTGATATTGGCACTAAAGCCTGGTTACAGTGTATACAAAATACATAAAGTGTATAGAGCCAGTTATTACAGTGTCATTATGCTGAGCTGCAATGCACTGCCTCTCATTATCCCTACAAGCAGGGCAGGATGGCATTGACATACACATTAGGCACAACTGTATGCAGTCACACTCACCATACAGAACACGTGCATATTGGAATCCATTAGCTGTCTCACATGTGTAAATAGAAGATTTTTGCACACACCACACACACGCAAACACAAAAACATTGCTGCAGCAACTCCATCTGCAATAACTCCACATTTGTCTCTCTCCCTTGCTTGTCCTTGCGTTGCTCTGACAGCCAGCCCCCCACCTCTCTGTCTGGTAGAAACCAGTGGGCTTTGTCCTCAGCTGAGTGTGACGTCACACAGATCTTTGCTATAATCAACCATGAAGGCGAGGTGCATTATGTTTAGCTGGCCTGGGTCTGGGCTTGTCCCATGAAGGATCACTGTGGGACTTAAGTTTCCAAATTCTAAAGCACACTGGGGAAATTAATTCAGTCTATTTAGGTTAGACAAAGAATCCTAGAACATTCTCTCACATCAAAAGAAGGGAGGGAGTGATCAAACACATTTCTTTTAGCATGAAAGGCAAACAACGCCACTAATCCTCAGCCATGACTGGTCTGTTTGCTAACTTAACAATATATAACTACTAATATAATCACCCTTAAAAAATACATTGTATGCTTCTATGCATCCTGCCCAGCTAGTTAGATTAAGTTAAGCAAGAGTGTAGTCATGAGCAGCCATGTGTTTTCTCATGGTAATATAAGGAGCCATGAGTACCTAGTTAGGCTATTTAGAGTATTATGGTTAACATGCCGCTTACTTGAGGCTTGTAATACAGTTTCTTCTGATTCTGTCGAATTAGATTAGGCCCAGACCAACAATGTTACAGCCGCTGTCAAAAACGGTCTCTTCTTGCCCTACCTGTAGTTCAGCTACAGTATACCATTTTATTGAGTTCATCAGATAATCAGTAACAATAATGAGTCCAAGTTAAGGGACACCATTTAGCCCGTGGTCCTCTGTGCACCGAACCAATGTTAGAATGAAATATACCCTCCATACCTCCTATGGCTCTCTGACTCAGTGGGTACGGTTCACGGTCTCCTTTTCAGCGTCTGACCCTGGCAGTGCTCTGTATGCGTGGAAAGTTGGTTTTGGCTATTAAACGCTTTGAGCTGATGAAGGCTTGTTGTCAGCCTGCCAATGTGTCTCTGCAGGATTTGATGTCAGAGATTACAGATGATTATGTGGGTTAGATCCAGTAGTCAACACTGCTCTGGGCTATATTGATCTCTCTTGTGTGTTTGTGCATGCATGTCATGTATATTGCATCCTTATGAGAGCTAAATTATCTCTCGTAAATAAATATCTATTTAGTCATTAAGTGTTAGTTTTAAGGGTAAGATAACAAAGAGAGAAATCACTACATGTTTCTTTCAAATTCATAACCAATCAGCAATCACAAAGAACTACTGCTGATTAGATTAGTGGACTCACACAGACCAATGTCTCTCCTGTCCTATAATAAAATTAATTATTATTAATTATATTCCTATTCACATGCCCCTTTATGTGTTCAATCCATTGTTTGTGGCCCAGTAGCAAAAAATAGTAAGTATTGTTTAAAGATTGTAACGTCCATCACACAGATTAAAGGTAGTATATGGCACTACGAGATGTTTTAAAGGTTTTACATAACCTCATGACCCCATCAATGGTCCCAGTCCTTGGTTTGAGAATTGCTGCAATAGAGAACCAATCAGAGGGATGATGTTTGTACAAGATACCTTGTGTAGCCCAGGGACAGAGCAGAGGCAGCTCGAGATAAAAGATATAACTACCAAAAGGACAGGTCAAAAGGGCAATAGTGTGTAAATGTGTGTGTTTGCTTGGATTCACACCTTTCAATGATAACCAAATGTCCTCTTACTAAAAACACAGAAGGTCAAATACATTTGTCTGGTTGTCACTTATGCACAATGCTGATAAAGTCATTATCGGAATCAATTTTTTATTTTTTTTTAAATAGCACTTGTTGCTTTGACAGTTACCACTTTAACCTTGAAACCCTCACCGTGGGCCTTACACATACACACTAGCTAAACCACAGCTTCAGGCCTACCAGTGAAGGTCAGTTTGTCCACCCAACTGTCTGTCAATGAAATTAACTCGTTAGTCCTTAAACCCTTCAGTGCCTGTCGAAGAATTCAAGGATGCTTGGAATAAGTGCGTATTGGGAGACTATTTTAAATGTGGTTGAAGGTCAACGTCTATTGACACAACAATGCAATACTGGAATGATAGAGGAAACATAATGAGGTTGTGACCTAAGCAGTACACTTAAGGATTTAATTGATTTGAGGAAATCAGTGTGCTATTTCTAAGTCCAATCGAAGTGTCTCAAACTGCACACTTCAGCCAGGGTTGAATTTTGATGTAGCGTCTCATTGGAAAGCGTGACCCACAAACTCATCATTTAAACGTTTTTATTTCGAAAACGCTGCACCACAAATTGTGTTTTTGGATCAGTGCACCATGAATACCTGCAGAATGGAAATATTGACAACTGGCTAAAAGCTAACAGCAACAACAAAAAAAACACATCTAGTATCCAGTACTTTTTAAAAATGTTTCTCATGTTTCATAAATGGCAGCAAAACCAGCATCAAATCTGGAATTGTCTCTTGTGTCAAGAGCTCCATCTTTTGTTCTGGGTGTTTGGTAGCTCTATGTATAGCAGAAGCCTGCTCAACTTTACTCAAGCACAGCTGACAATAGAAGTCCAGGGAGCGAGAGGAGGATAGCAAGGTGACAGTACCACCTGCTAAATAAGTCAACATGGTTTGACATTACACCCTGAGAGACAACGCGCTGTTGTATCCACGTCTCTACACCCTGGGTATGTGAGAGTTTTCATCTCTGCCGGTATTTAACTTTGCTGCATGGCAGGACACAACATTTATGAAGCAAAGATGACAAACGTTATTGATTAGTCGGTGATCAGAGAAATAATCTGGTTCCAGCTTCTCATTTGTGAGGATTTGCTCTCTTTCTTGCTTGATATTGAATAGTTTTAGGTTTTCAAGTGTTGAAAGTGATGGTAAACAAACTGTTGGATGACATAACCTCGGGAGTTGTGAAATATTTCGCTCCGTTCTATGTAATTAAACCATGAATAGACGACTCAAGCAAATGATTGCCGGATTAACCGATAATGAAAATGATTGTTAGTTGCAAAGGGACTTGTTCAAGCTTCTCAACTGAGAGGATTAGCCTTTCTTTAAACCATGTGATATCATTTTAAACTGAATACATGTCAGGACTTTTGGTTGATGAAACTAACTATTTGAACATGTCACCTGGAGCTCTGGGAGATTTTGTTTGTCTTTCTTTTTCAAATAATTGACAGATTAATCAATCATTTCTTGCAGCCTTCGTTGGAAGCAGTGTCTCAATGACCAAACTGACCTGTGAGCCATTTGTCTGTTGAAAGTGTTTCCATACAACCCCAGAATCAATGAGTAGATGTTGGAAGGCTGATGTATTTCTGTGCATTATATAGGTCAACACAGAGCTTATCGAGCTAAGACCTGTTCCCTCTCTGCCCCTCTCCCTCTCGGCCTTGTCTTGCCCCTTGTCCATTACTCTCCAGTACGTTGTCATTAGTTTAATTTCCCTTGCCCAGCATCAAACAACTCTCTTCTATTTGTGCTGCTTTTATTCTCTCCATCTGGTAAAGGCTGAGTGTGACAGGTTACAGCCTTTGCATGTATCATTTGGCACTTAAATGGACTTTTAGGCAGAATTGTTCCTTGTTTAATAACTGTGATACCCACACTTGGAAATGTATTATTCATTTAATTTCACAACTGGATTTGTATGTTTCAGATTGAAAAAAAAAAAAAAAAAACAGAAGTAAAGACCTTGAGGGTGTGATCCAAACTGGACAGAGTGCCTTTCTTTTCATTGATATTTGCAGTGTATTATTTCCTTCAGCTGAAACAGTTAGTTGCCCAGCCGTGTTATTCCTAATAACAAAGAACACACACAATGTATTTCCTGCTGGCCTGAAAGCATTAGTACCCAAAGAGTTTTAAAGCCGTGGCGTACACCTTCAAGGAGTACGGGGATGTACTGTACGTGCGCCCGTCGGTGTGTGTTTGCTTGTTTTGTTTTGTCGGCCTAAAGAAGTGGAGTCCTGAAGCATCTTGTTTATCATCAGTGCATATCCGTACCTTTTTATTTCTATACTCACGGATGTGGTGCGTTTGTACGCTGTAAATGTGTGTGTCTGTGGTGTGTGTCTGTGGTGTGTGTGTGCTTGTAGGCCTGGTGTGTCTCATCAGAGCCAGGAAACAATCATTTTTTTGTCCAAACTGCGAGTGTCTTGCGAGTCCTTGGCAAGATCCCTTTTTGTTTGTGGCCTGATGTAACAAGCAGAGGGCCCCATCAGTGTCACGATACTGTTGAGAAGCAGACCACAGATGGGCTAAATAAATAACCCATTATACAATGTTAAATTATGACCAATACACTGTTGCGTCTCCGGTGACCAGCTATCTTACAAGATTAGTCCCGTGTGATCAACTAGTCCTCCAGCATCATTGTATGAGTAGTTTTATTGTTATATTGATGCCATATTGAGGTAAACAGGCCGTCAGTGCTTTTTATACTGATCATGAGGGATCATGGTGCATTTTGGAAGACAAGATATACCAGCTGTGACGGTTATAGCCTATAAATTGTAGTTGTATGTGTGCTGCTTGGATGGCACATT
The DNA here is from genome assembly GCF_009769545.1 of Cyclopterus lumpus. NCBI lineage: Eukaryota > Metazoa > Chordata > Actinopteri > Perciformes > Cyclopteridae > Cyclopterus > Cyclopterus lumpus. The sequence continues at coordinate 7,682,112 of NC_046974.1, forward strand.
TGCTCAAAGAGTCAGCATCATATTTTACTGCAGAAAAGCGTGTCGACATTACACTGAAAGGTATTATTTAGGTTGCTCGTGATTTATTTAGGTATCGTGTTATGTCTAGTTGCCTATTTGCACTGCCATGGGGCTCAAACACAGAGCAGCAACTCTTGCTGCTTAGCGAGCACACGCCTCTGTGTGTGTGTTGGACTGATCTCAGGATTAACCCTAGCCAGACCTCTCTCCGCCCGTGACCCTGGAACACCCCCGCCAGACCAACATGGATGAGCCGCTCTCTCTCTCTCTCTGTGTGTGTGTGTGTGTGTGTGTGTGTCTATAAACATTGCATGTACAAAGCTTGTGCTTTGTGCCCTCCATTCATTCTGCTGTTGTGAAATGATCTCACCTACAAACGTTGATACAAGTGAGTGAGTTCTAACTGCTATTGTAATCTTCTCCATCGTAGTAACAACTCATCAGTTGTGTCGGCTGGTTAAATGATTAAAACATGCCCTGGTTAGGAATTGGTGAGCTACATAGCAAAGAAAGGGATCTTTTCATTTCAGTGCCCAGATGGCAGGGTGGACCTCATTCAGCCGCTACCAGTCTGAGTGGTGCAACACCCCCATGCTGTGCGAGTTCCCCAAGCATGCTAAAAAAAGAAAAAAAGGAATTGATTTAAACTGAAGTAAGAAGGACAGAAAAAGGCCCAGAGAAGAGGCGAGAGGAATAAACATACAGACACGGAGAGTGAGGTAAAGAAAGGCAGGCAGCTGAATTCAGGGTGAGAGAGTGAGGAGTGAGAGGGAAGGGAGGAGAGGTGGAGAGAGGGATGGGGCTTTATTTCCTGTCCTCGACTACTAGGCTAACATGTTTCTCTGGAACATTCCATCCTCAGAGCCTGTCACCAAGACCAAGACCATCTCTGCATTTCTTCCCATTGCACTCCTTGTGCATATCAACCATTACTTAATTGTTTCTATCATTTTACTCCCATCCTCCCACAGCAAAAGTGAGCAAACCATAACCAATTGTTTCTGACCAGACACTGAAAGACATTCAAAAGAAAGCAGTAAAAAAAAAGTCGTGATGGACTGGTATTGAATGGAATTAATTTGATTACACCAAACTTTCATCCTCTGCGTGAGAAAGTGTAATACTAGCAGTAGTCATGAATGGTGGGAATGATTGCAGATGTGGATTGACATATTGGCATATTTGGTTATGGCAAAACAAACAGAAGTTATTTGAGGAATGCTTTATTTGGACAGTCCGGTGTTTAAAATGGACCTCCAAAGAGTCTGTGGTCAGCAATGTCTATTTACTGCATGTGTTCACTTTAAACCTAAACCCCACTCCTAAATTTAACCTGAACCCATTATATCAATTGACACTTATAGTCACTTGGTAGTAAATTTGGCTGTAAACTTAAATAATTGTACATGAAAGCCTCTTTTCCGCTTTGTGATCTTATTTATCATCAGGCAGCTGGTCAAACATACCCTTTCCAGAGAGAGTTCATCTCACAGGATTGTTACAGCGCTCTGGAAATGTAAACATTAAGCGACCTGCAGGAACTGGCTATCTGTTGATGGTAAAGTTGTGGGTGTGGTTATAGCGGTCAAACTGGCAGGAGAGCATGTTATTCAGAGGTCCTGTCCTACTTTTGAAGGTTGTTACCTGCGGAAATAAAGTTGTCAAGACACACTGACCTGCAGCGAAAGAAGGGTTGAAATGTAGAAAATAGAAAGCAGTTAAGTTATTAACATGTAGTGACACGTAATAACTGAGGCTGCTAGAAATAGAAAATGAATAAATGAAGACTGTAAGTGAGAAAGCCATGTGTTCTACTCGTTTTTAAATGTTTTAAAGTGGCTTTAATTTATGCTTGACACTGGCAGGCCAAATGGGGCCGCAAAGTTAATTTCACACACTGATGGTTGTCACTGTGAACATCGGCCTTCCTACAATATTTCTACTTTATCACAGTATTCTAATTACAGTTACAGTAAAACCAGACACATTGCATCACAAAATTATAATGGATCTGAGGCAGCAAGTCAACGAACCAGTGCTTCAATATCACGCTCCTTCCGACACACACTTTCCTTTCCCACCCTTCCTCCACCTCACCTCTTCCCTCTCCTCCTTTTGTTCTCTCCCTCCTCAAGAAGGAGGGTGAATTAGCCTTTTTTTTCTTTTTTTTTTTCTTTGACTAAATTATTTACTCAAGTAAGTTTTGGGCTAGTCCGATAGAAGCTCTTCAGTTTCTTGAAGGGCTGTGACTATCTACAACACAGCTGGTGTCACTTTGAGGGCCTCAGACAAACGAGACATGAGTGTGTGTCTGTGTAACGCAGCGTTTCACATGCCGTGGCTGAGAATTCAACCCCAACGTCGAGATCTAGACATCAAAACAAACACTGTTCTCGAGTCGGGATTGCATCAGTGCGTGTGCGTGTGTGTGTGACGCTTCTTTCTCTACAGCTGTACCCAAAAGTGCCCTTGAATGGAATAACTCATCATAAAGAAGACACACCCTTTTTTCCAAAATATGGAAAGCAACATGGGCTCTTAAAGGGACAGAGGTGTATTTGAGTGTGCTGAAAAAAAAATCCCAAATAACTGCTTCTTAAGAGTAGAAAGACCCCATCATTACAGTTTTTACAGTCTTCTTGCCTCATTTTACTTTGTTTATTTTCCTCTATTTTTATGTATTTTACCTTACTACCTCTCTTCCCCTCCCTCCCCTGTCCCCACATCGCTATATTTGGAGGTACCTAAAGCCGAGTGTTGTTTTACAAACCTCAACTGTTCAGAATCAACGTGACAGGTGTGACATATTTTAGCAAGATAGTTTTCTTTATTACACGAGGAACTGTACTTATTTTGTGATAACTCGACTAATGTTAAGAGGAGTTAGAATTACGCAACTATTCAAGTTACGTCACTTTAAATAACCCCAAATCAGACATCAAACTTGAAGAGTTTTAGAATCTGCACACATACCCTCTCATCTGAGAACCTTGATTTGGTTGGGGAAAAGCTCCACAAAACTTGAGGCACGTTCTCTTCAGCAGCAGAAGGGGATAGAACAGTGAGAAGGAGATAGATGAGGATCAGGTAAAGACAATGACTGAGACATGTGAGACAAACGTATTTGATAGTCTTTATGTCTCGTGGTGGTTCCTGAAAAATAAAGCATCGGGTAGTTGTGTGTTTGTGTCTGTAACTAGAGGGCCGGGGCACAGTTGAGTAATAAAAATGTGGTCTTGACAGCTTCAGGTATGTTTTATGCACAGTGCTTTTGACTTGTGTATTCTCCACCCACGGTGTGTGTGTGTGTGTGTGTGTGTGTGTGGTGAGATCTTGACACATAACCGTTGCGCACACTGTGTGTACTTTAACCACATCACTCCTTTAGAAATAGCTTTTGCCCAGTCAACATGCTGTTCCGTATTAGCTCACAGATGGCAAAATACACACACACACACACACACACACACACACACACACACACACACACACACACACACACACACACACACACACACACACACAGGCAGCTGAGGGCTGCTCCTGGTCCTCAGCTGATAAACTTTTTCACATGCACTTCATGCACTAGCAGCAGATAAGCCTTGTGCCTTTGTGCTTGTAGACGCTGTGTACTATTCCACGCTACACACAGTGTGTCTTTGTGTGTGAGCGAACAAGACTGCACAGCTGTTTGCATCTTTAGTCACTGAGGCTTTCACCTCCTTTTGTTAAAATGTTCTTTAATTAACAGACACACAACCACACTGGGGGGGGGGGGGGGGGGGGGGGGGGGGCTGGCAGTGGCACACTATGGGGAGAGATTACACAAATTAAAAACTGCACACACAACATGCATGAAGCTGTCAAGGGCACACACATGTAACACACAACACGGAGATTTGTTTGGGGAAATTGGTCTTTGGTCTCGTTCTCTACTTCTGCAGGAGCAGGTGGGCGGGGTCTTACCCCCCCCCCCCACCCCCCCCACACATACCAATCAGGAACTCAGCCACTACAGCTGACCCCCCTTTTCTCCAGCCAATCAGCTGTCGACCCCCCCCCCCCCCCCTACTTTCCGCTGTATGCCTTCACTGCTGAGTGAGCAAAGCACGCCTTGCTCTATCAGCTGAGAGGAAACGACAGAAAGAAAACAGAGAGAGAGAGAGAGAGAGAGAGAGAGAGAGAGAGAGAGAGAGAGAGAGAGAGAGAGAGAGAGAGAGAGAGAGAGAGAGAGAGAGAGAGAGAGAGAGAGAGAGAGAGAGAGAGAGAGAGAGAGAGAGAGAGAGAGAGAGAGAGAGAGAGAGAGAGAGAGAGAGAGAGAGGGGGAATTGATAGAGGAAGAGAGGAGAGGAGGAGGAATGGGAGAAGAGGAGAGGAGGAATTCGAGCATGTGAGGTGGGTTTAGCATTCAGGATATTTTGAGAGAAAGGAAGAAAGAAGGCAGGGGGTGGGCTTGCGAGAGAGAAAAGGAATGGGAGGCAAAGAGTGAGATGGGTGCGGGTTGTTGATGAGTTTTTGATATGCCTGTGACCGAGGAGAGAGAGAGAGAGAGAGAGAGAGAGAGAGAGAGAGAGAGAGAGAGAGAGAGAGAGAGAGAGAGAGAGAGAGAGAGAGAGAGAGAGAGAGAGAGAGAGAGAGAGAGAGAGAGAGAGAGAGAGAGAGAGAGAGAGAGAGAGAGAGAGAGAGAGAGAGAGAGAGAGAGAGAATCTCTGCCTTTCTCAACACCACCTATTCAGGAGGAAGGAAGCAAAGAGAGACGACAAACCGGAGAGTCGACCCAGTGGAAATAGAAGAAAAAAGAGGAGGACAGAAAGAAAAGGCAGGCAGAGTTACCCCTCCAGCCACCAAACTAAACAGAGGAAGGGTGGAGAGAGGCAGAGAGTAAATCATCTTTATAAGAGGGTGAGTGCCACACGTTATCCTGCTGTCAAGCCAAGTGTAATAATGTTTCTCCTGTCATATTGTCAGCTGGGCTCTGGTGACTCAACATCTCCTAAAATGGCCACATGAAAGGCAGGCAGGCAGACAGACAGACAGTCTCCTGTCACTTTCGGCTCGGTCATCGATGCTTCCTGTCTTTGTGTAATACTCAAACTCACTCTGACTGTCTCTCTCTCTTTCTCTCTCTCTCTCTCTCTCTCTCTCTCTCTCTCTCTCTCTCTCTCTCTCTCGCACGAACACACACACACTCACTCTCACAGCCTGCTGTCATTCCATCCCCTTCTTCACACTGACCTCCGATTGTCATCCTCTAGATGGATGATGTGATTGAATCAACAGGTGATTGTAGCAACTTTCTTGTGTCAGAGAATGGGCACTGTGTGTGTGTGTGTGTGTGTGTGTGTGTGTGTATCAGCCTCCAGGCACAGCAAAGGCCTGGGAGTAGCTTGGGCGGGTTCTGCTAAAAGTTGATGGTGCAATCAGGGTGTTTGGGGGGGCTCCTAACTTCATGCTGATGTTATCACACCTCTCTGTTGAAGGCTGGGAGTAAAGGGGGGGAGGGACTAAGGACACAAGGAGGGTAGAGTGCAGCTAGAGATAAGACTGCCCATTCAAGATGATGACCTTATGTCATTGTTTGAAGACAAATAATTATATTTAGTCTATAACATGGTGGAGAATGAATCCCTTCCAGAAGCCACATTTTCTCTTATAAGGGGGTATTTGGGCATGTTTTATAGTTCAACAGGATCTTGCCCTTGTTTAGGTTTGTTTTTATGTGTTTTAAGAGGAACACTATAAACACAAGCACAGGCGAACAACCTTGGGTTTTGACTCCTTTGGCATTGCATCAGTGCCCAGTGTTTCTCTGAAGGCTGTCTGCCTCTGAATTGAAGAATATGGGAGGCATTAAAATGTGAACTATTAGTGTCCATGGTATATATAACCAAGTTGTGAGCAATTATCCAGCCAGGCAATGAACTGACATTTAATATTAGATCTGAATTATGCAGTGAATGTAATTTTTGGCACATGAAGATTGTAAACAAAGTTAGGAGCTGTGGCCACTGACTCTTAAGATGATGTATTTATGTAATCCCTTTTTGTGTGTGTGTGTGTGTGTGAGTAGCTAAATGCTTGCTCTCTCACTCCCTGTCTAGGTGTGTCTCTTGTGGGAGTGTGAATTACCATAATAGCACCATCGATTATGTCCATTTGTTTAAATATGTATCTAAAACACTGCATAACTAGTGTGAATGGGTTAACATAAAGCCTGTTTGCCTGCATAAGGATCAAAGTCTCTTGTAGAAAAAAAGCTAATGAAGAGGCGTAACAGGTGCGTGGTGAGGCTGGCATTACTGCTACAGAGGCATAGCAGGTGTATGGTAAGGCTCTCATGGAAAAGGCAAGCGAAGGCCACTAAGATAAGAACAGCTGCGCTGGGATAAAAAGAGTTATGTTATGCGAGGCGGCATCAGGAAAAGACCTTCACCTCCCACTAGAGAGATAAAGCTGACCATGATACATGCAATACACACATTAGCAACCACACAAACATAACCCACACCCCCATGACAGGAAAAGGGACACACCTGTGATTTACTGGGTTTAATTAATAAATATTGAGACATCAAAGGAAACGGAGGAAGAGCTCAAAAGGGCAAAGGCGGTGTCAGCCACACTATATAAGACTAAGAACAAGAATACATCAGTCATTTTCTGGAGAATGTCTCGGGTTGTGTTATAAGTAAACTCCATTTTATTATTATTAAGTGCCATCAAATCCCATTGAGATTAAAAATCTCTTTTTCGAGGGTGACCTGGCCAAGACAGGAAACACAATAGTTACAAACAAAAAACACAGAACAAGACAAGTTAAAAGAAAACTAAACGTTAAGAGACAATGACCTAACCGAGTTAATTTCAGAAACATTGGCATTTTTGGGAACATTTCATCAAACTCTGTCTGATCCCAGTGTATTCTTCAAAGATCATCAGGCCACCAATATGTATTAAGTAAAGAATAAGAAAAGAGTTGTGGAGCAGTAGTTTAGACTTCCTCAACTGGCCCGGTCTGAACCTCTTGTCCACGACACCCTCTGGTCAGGCATTTCTCATTCTTGTATCTGTCATCACACCATTTCCACCTTTGCCCCGTCTCATTCTGATAAATGCTTGCTGGGCCACTTTCACAGATGCTGTAGATGTCACTTTGAGATTGTGCCTGTTCTGCCAATGACGGAGAAATCTTCATGTCTGCACGGTTCTATCAAGGAACACGTAACGACTTTAATTGTGTGTGTGTGTGACCACATCGGTGGAAGTGGTTCACTGAAGTGGTAAAAAATTGCTTTGCAATAGTTTTATACGTAGACTATTACAGGTAAAGTACAGGTGTTTTTTTTTTTTAAACGCACACTAAGTGTGCGCAGGTTGTGCCCTTCAGATTGTACACGTAGATTTAGATGTGTCTATGAGAACATTGTTTAAGGGGGAGGGGCGAGTGTATTAAAAGCACGTCAATGTTTAGCGATGCAGTAATAGAGTTCTTAAGTTTTCAAGTCTGAGCTGGCACACAAGCGCAGCATTCTGAAGCCTTTTCTTGGGGCGAGGCCATAGTTTCCCCCCTCCCTCCTCTGTTAGCTTCTGGATGAAGCCTGAAAAGGGCTGGGAAGCCTCTGCCAGCCTCCTGCTCAACTAGTTCAAAACCGGGTAAGAAATCAAGTGGGAACTAGCACAGAGCCTCTGGGTTCTCCCAGGGAGCTATGGCATATGCAGTGACTATTAATACTCAATGCTGACTCTTCTCCCATTCATTCCCCATCCCCCACTCAGTGTCCGCCCCATGGCACTCACTGTAGGGACTCCACCTGAATTTGTGGGGGGGGGGGGGGTAAACAAGAGGAGGGGATTCCTTGTATTGTGTTAATATACAGTAGGTTAACCCCCGTCTGACAGTTTTGGTTTTGCTAGAGCGTGTCTCACCACACCGAGAGATGTCTGCTTTACAGCATTTGTCTTCCAAATGTCCTGGCAATAAACCACGAGTGGGCCATTAATGTTACAATACTAGGTGTGTAACACTGTGGTGTTCGGTTAACATTTTTTAACCTAGACCTACCTACTCTCTTGGGTTGTTACACTATTGGCTGCCCAGGCTGGGTTTTCCTTGTGACCGTGTGTGTCACTGCATATGTCATGTGAATAATTACAGGAGACAAAGGCTTCCCTCCTGACATCGACCCCATACGACTCTTTGTTTGCAGTGATAGGTAAGCATCTTACCTGATAATATACTGCAGTTGAGTATAATCAGATTATGATTTAAAAGGGGAAGGGTCAGTCTCTCTTTACTCCCTCTCTTTTCGCTCTCCTTCTTGTGTCCTCTTTGACAGATGACCCTCCCGTCTTGTTGAAGTTGAAGACTGTATTCCCACTTACAGAATAGAGAATTTGATAAAGAAAGATCTGAAAAACAATACATGCTCATTTAAACACTGGTTTTCAGAAAAGTGATTTAAACATTTGCTTCGGGTCAGCTAGAGTGCAGCTAGGTAAGCAATGCAGCTGCTAATTTAAGCATTACATATCTATGGAGGAATTCTGTTTTTTTTTAATTAAACGTCCCTCCCAGTTGCATCAGTGGATTCATTTCAGGTGTGTTTCAGATGAGAGGAAAATAGCTTTTGAACAACTCATCTACATTTCCTTTTTCTCCCCATTTTTTTCTTTCCTTTTTGTTTGATCTTTCGGCGAGTGTCATCACTTCTGTGTAGATTATGAATCTCGGCATGATGATTCAAAAAGAAATACTAGAAAGTGAAGTAACGGGGTGCTGTGATGCAGGTCTGACTGGGTACCGACTAACTCTCTTCTCTACTGCTTTATATGGGCGCCAGCAGGGTGTTAGTAAGATTACCTTTCTTGGCTATTTTCAAAACTCCTCCAATTGCCACAATTTACATTTCAAGCGTTGGATGAAGTCAATCAAATACATGTTTGCCTACTTTAAGTTACCAGAACACAGGTCTTTATTTCAGTGTGTTAAAATGTTTGGCTGGCTTTACGCACCTCATGGTGAACAGCCATTTTGATGGATATTTTCTTGGAGAAGCATCTTTGCCCCCCTCTCTCTCTCTCTCTCTAGCTCTTTTCCTCTTTCTCCCTCTTTGTGATCGAGCACAAAGGAGCCGTTATCCTTGGGCTACCGGTTGCCACGGCGACTGCTCACTGTGACGACACCACCCCCAACCCACCCCACATTCCCAAGTTCTGGTCCAAGTGGGTCGGGCAACAGCCCGCTTCACCATTTGGTGCCAAACTTGAACTGGAAACATCAACTCTCTGTTCCACGAGCTCCTCCGTGTTTGCTCATCAACCCAAAGTGTTTGGGTTTTTGTACTAAACATTTCAAATAACGGAGAATGAGAGTTATATTTCTCCCTCAGTCAGTCAGACTTGTTGAGTACCTAGATGACTAGAGATTATTATTATTATTTGATTGATTTGCCATTGTGTTCTTCTCAAGTTCAGTAACAGACTTAAATATTGACTTCCTAACTTGCCCTGTCTGCTACAGTGCATTTCTGCTCAAGTAGGCGCAGGTATGAGGACGTATGTGTGTTTCTGTCGCTCTTTTTGGTGTCATTTTGAATGTGTGTGTGTGAGTTTTCAGGATGAGTTTGTGGTAAAGTTAAACTAACTGCCCACTGATTACATTCTTTTCTACATCTTTCTTTTTTCTCAGGAATTCTGGGTCGGATGACCCTGTCATGATGCCACAGAAGTGCCACACCCCACGCTCAGGGGATGAAGGAGGGTGTGTCTGGCTATCAGCCAACCACAGAGGGAGCCCCAATAGAGTTATTTCCAATTCCAGTTCAGGGACATTTCCCCTCAATATCTTCCTGCATTACTGACACTCTGCCCATGAGGTACGCTTTAGCCTTCAGGCCTTATTGAACAAACAAACATAATGTAATTAATGTGTATTGGCAAACTGGTTGCATTGCCAAGTTGCTTGTAACTTCTGAGTAAAATGAATCCAAACCTATTCTTGGAAATTCATCCATGGTATGAATCCACGCCTTGGATGCATATTCAACAATATATTTCTTGTTGAATATTGTCGGGATTTATCAGTGAAAAAAAAAATACATACAATTAACTTTCACCATGGTGTAGATTGATTGTATTTTCTTTTTCACCGACAAACCTCTTTATTCCTCCCCAGGTTGTAGTTTTTCTGCTCACTTCCGGTGGAGTCCTTACTGTTTCCTGATTACCTAAATTGGGATGTTGGCGTCGTTTCATGGCAGCTGCCATGGAGATAAACAGATTTCTTTAGTAGACAATTTTAGACACAACCTCCAGATGTTGTGCCAGATGCAGGTTGTCCACACGGGCAGAATTGGACAAGGACGGGCACAGAGGTGAGATGAAGATCTTGGGCATTGTCTCAATCTATTCATTCAATTACAAGGAAGACAAATTAGGTTTATGCCTCGCCTAAGTTGCATTATGTATCGTAGCCCATTAATGCAATTAAAGAGCTGTATTTTCATACTGTTTTAAATCTGAAGAGTCCTGAGTGTGGCTTAGATTGTATGTTCAATCAAACTATGTCTAAAGATATTAGTACATGATTTCCCCTCTGAATTTGCTTCAAGAATATTTTCTCAGGGCAGAAAAGGTTTACAGCCTACACATTGTTCCGATAACACCATGACTCAGTGAAGTTATGGCATTATAGTAATTAGACCTAAAGTGTAAAGGCGGTGTGTCAAAACCAACAATCAGAGGCATACCATTCCTTTTCAGGGACAATAGTGACAGCAGCAAAAACGGATTGAATATCCAAGCTTTAATTATTCTGTATCATATAGTCCTGCATTTCTTCTGAAATCTAAATAGGGTGGGACAACTGGCTGACGTTAGTGTCATTATCAAGCATGTGCCAGATGCTAGTGGTGTGAGCTGTTTATAATGGTTATGGTGGATTTCTTGATGCGATTCACGCTGTTTGTCTATGTCATGTCAGTCAGTACTCTGCTAACTGTAAATGACATGCTGTATGAGATGCAATAATTATATTCAAAGATCTAGCTAGATTGGACAAAAACAAGTTCAGAACTCAAATACCCTAAATTGACGATATCATTAAATGTTCTAACATCATTGTTGATAGCTTAGAAAGACTGAATGTCTTCTTTCCTCATATAGTCATTATTGAGTTCTTCATTGAAATCTCTCCCCTAAATAGTAATTTAGTATTTTGTTGCTTTCAGGCGCTGTGCGGCTCAGCTTCCTACTTCACACTGCTTGACAGCATCCCAGCAGGAAGTGTAAGACTTCCTATTCCTGTGAAACATCTGTCTTTGACTACTGGCACTAGTGAGGACCTACTTGACCCTGTTGCGAGTTAGTCAAGACTCTTATCCTCCAGCAGTGAAACCATGCGGCACATTCACGTAGAGTTGGCCCACAAAAAGGCTCCATTGGAGCTTCCAGCCCAGGAGGGGGACCTGCCTCCACCTACAGCCCTAACACAGGGCTTAGACCCTGGTGTCAGACCGGGGGCGCCCAGGCACTTTGGTCAGGAGGAGTTGCGCCTCCAAAAGGTCTACCAGCTCTCCATTTTCTCCCAGTTGGGGGGTTTTTCTACCTCCACAGAAACCCACACTGATACCCAACAGAGGCCTGTCCGGTTGGGTGTGAAAAGGGGGCTAGAGGAGCCACAATTGACTCCTAAGCGCCCCCACCTGGGGGACTTTACAGACAATGAGGCGTTGGAGGGAGGGGTGCTGTGTGGGCCAGCCCCAGCTCAAGGTGTTGGGATGGGGTTAGCGATGGGCCCTGGTGGGCCTGGTTCTGTATACTCTTGCACACAGATGGAGCACAGAGACACTGAGGGGGGACTGTCACCCAGGTCTCCACCCCTCTCACCAAGCCACAACCCCTCTCGACGCCCAACTCAGCACAATCATGACAGGCCCATTCCTGATGTATTTGCTCCACTCTCACCCAAATCACCCCCAATGTGTGACCCACATGGACATCTCTGTGACCAAGGCCATTCCCTCGGTAGCTCAGCCAGGACGGAGCCACCTAACGGGGGCCACACACCCACCTACTCACTAGGTAGCCCTGCAAATGAGAGCTGTGGTAACGGCTCATCTGGAGGCCAGCCCAGCCCCCACATATATGAAATGTCCATGTATGAGACTCCCAACCCTGCTAGTCCCACCAGCCCTCCAGGCCCCTTCTCTCCCCCACACCACACAGAACTGCAGGAGCCAGGGGAGGCCACCGAATGGGAAGTTGGACTTGAATCCTCCCCACCTGAGCGAAGTGCCACCCAGGCTGCCTCCTCATCCTCCAATGGCCTGGCATCCTGGGAGAAAACTCCAAGCAGTAATGGCCACCGTCTATCCTCTGGAGGCCACTGGCCAGCCAAAAAGCGTTTGCTGTCCCCGAGCGACACAGCGGAGTCCTGCTCAGAAGACGAGGGCCCCTCCACATCCAAAAGAAGCAGGCTGTCCTTGTTGGCTCCGGGACTTGGCACGGCCTCATGTCGCAGCACTGATGCTAAAGCTGCCCCTTACTGGAACCACCTGCTTCCCTCTGCATGGGACCAGCCTAAGGTCAGCACACTAACATCCTTCTGACTTCGACATTTTCTTTTGAGTAATTCAATTTACCAAAACCACTGCATCCGTCTAGAGTTCCAAATACGATCCTAGCTAATAGCGAATGTCAGCTGTACAGACAGTAGCACTCTTTGGTGTACAAGTAGCTATACTTCACAAGCCAGCTTTGAGTAAACTGTACATTGTGTACACAAAGCTGGCTTAAATTGCAGTCAAAGAAGATACAGAATTTATAAGTGCAACGGTCTAAAATATATAGATGGAACTAAATATTCCTATGATTGTAATATTTGTCCTATCCTAACGTACTTGAATGAAGCAAGTCAGTGTTAAGGAATATTGTTTTTTTTTCTCCTTTTGAAAAAATAAAATTAAGCTTGAGGTGAATTTATGGCAGCACACAAAAAAAACACATGTTTACATTTGCATGCAAATACCATGCATTAAGACCCAAACCTTTTGGACTACCATATGCAGAGGCTTTGAATACAGAATAAGGAATTGCAGTTCAAAGTTAGTGATTGATGGTAAGACATCTATGAGCCTTGACAGTTCTGGAAAAGAGTCTGTGTCATAAATACAATTAAAATAAACTAAGAGAACGAGTAAATGTGAAAGAGTGAAGTGATGGGAAGCTCATTATCACGCCATGCTGGAACAGGCTGAGTACCTCGAGAATAAAGCCCATTGAGGGAGGGTCTATTGTTCCCCCACATGAGTGTGCTGTGTCTCTCATACACATGTGCACACACACAGAAGCATGTGCACGTGCACGCGCATGCGCACGCGCACACACACACACACACACACACATGTACATAGATCCTGCTTTAAACAAATGGTTCTGGAAGTGAATTGGCCATTTTTAACATTGGGGGGCCAGAAAGAGCTTTGAGTGAGTGTGTGTGTATGTGTGTGTGTGTGTGTTTGTAGGGTGGGAGTGTGCGAATGGTGACAATAGGTTTCACTAGTTGGGTTTCATACATTGGTGTCCTCATTGTGACTAGAGGTGTTTAGAGTATGTGTATGTGTGGGAAGCACAGAGAGAAACAGATGTAAGAAAGACTTGTGGACACAAATTTCGGGCAGAGGGCAAAGTGAAAGGAAGAGAAACAAGGATAAACTGTCACAGGTGATATTTCAGAAAATAAAGGATAGGAAAAATATATTTAAGAGGCACAGAAAGTGGCGACGGGAGAATATTCTAAAAGGCCCGCCGTGGTTTTGGTCTAGTGCGACGATGAGACGACAAGCTGACAAAGAACTCCAAGCTCGGTAGAGAGCCAGTGTAACCACAGGTTGGCTGATGCCAATAAGCTAACCATGAGTGAAAGGTTTGCGGTGGGCAAATGGCTGGTAGGTAGCATAGGTTTGGGTACTGACGCACCTTCTGACAGTTGGGTGGCCTTTAAGATGAACGGCAGCCTGGAAATGGGGAATGTTTATGCGTGTGACGCCACAACCAAAAGTCAGTGCTCAGTAAGTAAGAGAACACCTGAAATATACAATTATACATTTACATTATTCTCACAGAAACACTAACACATGCCCATTTGGTCTTTATTCAAATAACTTACTGTATTTTATTTGTCTGTATTGAGAACATTAGTTGTTTAAATTTCAATCCAGTTACTTATTTGTGATTAGTTAACTGCTGACATAAATCTAGAAGTTCAAAAAGAAAAACGACTCATAATTTCTAATTTCTTTTTTTGTCCTCTCTTTGTACAGACTCCCACAGACTGCACACGATCAGGAAGACGACTTAAAAGTGGTCTGCGGCTGAAAAGGTGAGTGCTCCATTATATTACCAGCAAAGTTATATAATTAAATAACTACATAAAAAAAGGGATAAAGAAAATGAAGATACTGATACTAATACTGATTAAGAAAACAATATTTAAACTTCAGCGTGTGCATGCTTAGAGTTCAAGAACACACACACACACACACACACACACACACACACACACACACACACACACACAGGTTTTATTTTGTGTCTGTTCTTGAATATTCAGAAACATTCAGAGGCACATTAACAACATTAATGTAATCTTAACCACCACTAACCAACATCCTGTTTTGTGTGTTTTTTGTGGTCATTTTCAGTCGGCAGCTGCGCAGCGGCAGACACACAGACACCGGCCGCTCCACACGTTCCAGTTGGCCCTCATCTTCCATCAGCAGATCCCTACTTGGCAACTTTGAGGTACACATTACTTTAATAACTTCAGGAGACGCAAGCATAGACTGAATATAAGAAGTGGACATGTCAACGTGACGCGACCAATTGGTTTGAGGACTGCCTTTAAGCCTCGTGTTCAAGCCATCGTGACGTGAGGGGGTGGAGCTAATCGGAGGATTATAAGGACTAACAGGAAATGCAGAAAATGAGTGCCAAACACACATAGTTATCATATGTATGATATTTGCTTTACTCCTTTATGTAAATCATTTTAGGACAGTGGATAATTACATATTGGCATTAAAAACAGTTAACAATATAATAATGTGTTCATGCTTTCAAAAGAGCCTCCTCTTGGCTCACATTGTTGTTGGCCTGCAGATGCATAACCATTAGTGTTTTTTCTGATTATTTGGCCAAGCTTGACTCCGAGTGCTGTAGTAAATACTCAAGTCTTTAATGAAACTTGTGTTTTACAACATAAAGAGTTTTTTTAAAAGCCTCCTGTTAACAACGATCTACTCTCTTCTCTCGTATAATCCAGGAATCCATCCTGAAGGGACGATTCTCCCCGTCAGGCCTGATCGAGGGCTTCACAGCGGAGATCGGTGCTAGCGGCTCTTATTGTCCACAGCACGTGACCCTGCCGGTGCAGGTTACATACTACGACATCTCAGAGCACAGCGCACCCTCACCCTTCCTGGTCAGTCTGTGTGTGTGTGTCTGTGTATCTGTGTGTGTGTGTGTGTGTGTGTGTCTTCTGCAAGATGTTGTGTCACTCGTACACAAACGATAAACCAAGCACAAAAACAACACTGTGTATTGCAAACGGCAGGAAGTGTGTTTTTTATTATGCAAATAATACACTCATTAGAAGACAAACAATGTAAAATCAGAAGTCTGAACAGCTTCCCAAAACACTGGCGGATATAGAATTGGCTTCAGCAAGGTTGATTTTGGCCTCTTCAGAACCAGATGTTAAAAAAAAAAAAGAAAGATGTACTGTGTTTTTCCTTTTCTTACATATATCAGAAAGCCTTTTTTTTTCTTCAGCAATGAATACTATATATTCATCAGATACAGAATCATATAAAATGAGATCACAAAGTACTTTAGCAAGGTACGACCGGCATTAATGTGTAAACAAATGTCCTCATGTTGACTCTGGGTCGTTGTGTATAAAAGTGCCATTCAATATTGAATGTAGCTGACTTTGTAACTACAGCATGATGGGAGTTATTTTAGAATTCGTCCGCTTTCATTCAGGATTTTAGTTTTTTTCTGTGCGTTTGGTGGTTTTTATGAGGAATTGATTTTACATGCATAACCTGATGTGATTCAGTGGCTCAATCCTGCTGTCATATTGCTGCTCCCTAAAAGTTTGATTTTAGCACACTACTTCTAAACTCAGATCCTAATGTTCACAGCTGTGTACAAAAGAATGATTTATTGTGCAACTGCAGTGATTGAGGACATGTAATCAGTGCTGGGTCTCGGTCTCTCTCCCTCACAGGGTGTGATATCTCTCGAGCCTCTTGGAAAGAAAGGATACAGCATACCCAAAGCAGGGACCATTCAAGTGGTAAGTTTGTCTTTTCTCTCATCCTCATCTTATTCTTTGCTCGAATAAACCCAGGTTGCATATATCTCATTTGTGTTACCACAATGTATATTTAATATGATGTGAAAAAATAACCTCTTGTACACTTAATTTAAATCCACTGCCAGCTGTCTTATTTTTGCTGCTTGAAATAATGACCTCGGTCTGATATCTGTTCTCAGACCTTATTTAATCCCAACAAAACTGTGGTGAAGATGTTCCTGGTGACCTACAACTTCGGCGACATGCCCGTTAATCACATGACCTTCCTGCGCCACCGTATCTTCTTGATGCCTGTCGAGGAGGGGGTTGAGGGGAAGGACGGGGCGTCTCCAGGGGGCAAAGTGCCCGACAGGAAGAAGATTCTCTGCTACCTGATACATCTCAGGTATGGCTGAGATTTCAAGTGTTTGCATTGCTTTTTTATAGGGTTTGTTAACACTTGACTTAAAATTACTGGCCTGTGTCGGAATGTCTGGAAACGTACAATTAGATTACACTAACAACATGAAAGTCATAGTTAGCATAGTTTTGCTCACACTTTTCTTTGGTTCTGGCTTTCTCAGATTCCAGAGCTCCAAATCTGGGAAGATCTACTTGCACAATGATATCCGGCTGCTATTCTCCCGCAAGTCCATCGAAGTGGACACAGGGATACCTTATGAGCTGAAATCTTTCACCGAGGTGCCAAGAAACCCTAAATACTCCCCCCGCGTGTGACCCCTGCTTGACCCTTTGACGCTCCCCAACACCATTGCAGCCCCTCCTGTACTTCCTAAAGAGGAGGGACGGAAACAGACAGACTGCTAGAATGATGGACACAAGACTTGATGAGACACGCCACGTGCACGCGAGACACACGATACAGTGTTGTAGTAAATGTACTCCTTTTTATGCATTTATTGTCCATTGAAATTTTAACAGTCAAAAGAAATTGGTGAGAGAAAATGTCACTAACCAAACATGGCATTCATTGAAAATTAAAAATAATTTAGAAAAAATAGTATAAGAGCAGTTCAGCATACATGCAGTCAAAAGCAGGATTTTTACTACACTTTGGGCTGTACAAAACAAAAGAAATGCACAAACACACACTCACACACAGATATGACACATGTCACAGCTGAAACACTTCTGGTGGTGACTCTCTGAGTTCCGTGTTAACATGCATGCCTTGTGACTTAAACACCTGGATTTTCCTCTAGTGCCGTATCACACTGTCCTTCACTCTGCCTGCAGCGCCAACCGCCTCATCGGACCAATAATTCATATTTGACAAAAGGCCACAAACAAAAAGCATGTCCCTGATTGTGAGGAGAAGAAAATGACCCCTCCCCCACTTGCACACTTTCTGACCAGCAGAGAGGAAATGAGCTGAGACACAAACACTAGTGAAAGCGAAGGCTGAAATGGAATCGGTCATCTTGATCGGATGTTTTATCATTCAACATATGATAGAAAACACTGATATGATTTGACCAAACTCAGGACACTTGTTGAAGGATACATTTAACTTCTTACCATTTCATCTATCTACACTTCGAGCTAGGAGGGTCGTACCACGTCATGAAAAACAGGGGAATCCAGTTCATTTTATGTAGTCAGACTGAGGGACACTGTGCTGTTTCCTTTTTTTCAAATTCCTTTTTTTCTTTTTCTTTTTAGATTCTGTTCAGAACAGTCTGATGTTGTAACAGAAAATGGAGGAAAAAAATAAACAAGCTGTAGTATTTTTAATTTATGTTTTTTCGCAAATGTCTTAATAAGCAATATGCTGCACAAAGTAGAGTGTGTTTTTTCCGCCGGACGAGCTTTCTCTCTGGAGGGGGGAGCAGGAAAAGTGGAGAATTAGAAATGGGAGGAGGGAGGGATGATGTGGGAGGGAAGGGTGGTGGGGTATTTAATATGGGGAAAAAGTCTATGTATATTTAAAAGAATAAACTCTGCGACTGGCGAGTAGCATCTGTCTTTGTTGTTCTTTTTGATTGACAAACATCGTGGAATATCTGACTAAAAAGTCTCAAGTCTGATAACGCCACTATGATGTCATAAGTTATGTTTTTATTCAACTTGACAAAGTTTTCAAAGCCTCATAAAACATACAACTGTTTTAACAGGCATGTTTTAATAGTACTAACCATGACAAGTAAACTGAACTTCATATGTAAAATCGTTGGTGTGCCCGACATGTTCCTTGGATTAGTTAGTATTTTATACAAAACTATAGCCAAGTCCGATAAATACTTCTGTCAACAGGCTATTCTATTTCCACCCGACTTGAGATGAACCTGAAATATGTGTAATACTTCAATTTTACTTCCAATGTGGAACCTCTTGAGAATGATTTGCGATGAAAAGCATCATCAATAACAAAATCGATTTGTTAGAGTACACCTTTTTGATAAAAGAAAATTGGAGGCCAATGTTCATTACGAGAAACAGACCCATGATTCTGATGCCACGTGTAATATAACACACTAAAATAAAGCAGCTTGTCACAAAATTAAGCCTCAATATTCTTGCAGATTGTTTAGAAATCGGCACGAGAGGAACCTTTAAACTATAAAGCACTTCCTCCCCCGACTTCCACTGTGCCACTGAAACTGCTCAGTGGCAACGAACAGACAGTCTTTGGTTCTTCTGGGCAGTTCTGCAAAATATAAATGCCAAACTGTGTGAATGTCAAGTACAGCATTGCTGAAAATAGAATCCATCCTCTGTAAATATTCCCCAGCTAAAAATACAGAGGAACATCTATATATGTCTCGGCAACAAAACGGCCAGTCACTCCTGCAATGCACTGAAATATGGATAACGGCCTGGTCCTGAACCAATGGGGTCATTGTATTTAACATACAGTGGGTAGACAAAAAATCACTTAAACACAATCTAATGAAAACTGAAAATACTGCTAAATGCAGAATTTATATAAGATTAGTGCTTGTCAACTGGTGTCTACAGCACATGTCCTTTATATCCCTGCCACTGACCGTTAACCCATATCTTCTGCTCCTCTTTATTTGACTATTAAAAATACATGTTGCATTTGTGTGCGTTATAAACCTGCAGCTTGTCCCTAGAGCTATATTAAGTGTTTTGTGTTGCTTTGAATGTATATGTTAAATGCATCTAAATGGCATTTAACTGAATTTGACACACCTTTTTGTACCGTTGTTTACAATTTAAGAAGAACAAATAACCAAAGTAGTCCATCTTTTTTCGGAGAATAAAGGTTAAAGGATACCAAAAAAAATCAAGCCACCCACCTCTCCCATCTACACAAACAGTATTATGTATTACACACCAGTGCTACTTCCAAGTTGTGTTTCTGCAGTGGCTGGAGGGGCTAAGATGGGTGTGACTTACACTAAATGTTAACCAGAGAGGAGGCGGCTGGATAAAAAAACAGTCCCTGACAAACCTGTGTAAAGTAGAGAAGAACCCATGTAGTCAGATACATGTTTCACACTACTTATTTCCCATCTCTCTCGATTGTTTTTTTTTTCTTCTTCCTGCACTTCATTTGGACGGCACATGACTTAACAGCATTATTGGGACTGTTTTGTTGAGATGTATCTGTGAAATTATTTACCTCTTCCAGATTGCTGATTTGACTGTTTGTAGCCACTACTGTTCCCCAGTTTTTGTGATATTGACAAATGTAATCCCAAATGCAGACTAGTTCCATAGGACTGCCTCAAAGCATTTTCTGACCCCTGGTGGCAGGAGCCAGTATTGCACATCCACAGCCAGGCCTGGAGTAGATCAGCAGGCTGCAACAGAATGCAATGGAGGCCCGTAGAAAACATGCAAGATAAGGTGCAAGATAAGATTTGCTCATTTTGCAGCTTCGATATAGAGGATTTAGCTTTTTTGGAGCTCTGTTAGTCATCTCATGCTGCTGTGAACACTTATATATCAAAGTGCCAATTGCCAGAAGCAATGTAAGAGCTGGTCGTTAATTTTCTTAGAAAAAACAAAGACCGCTTTTTTTCTTTTATACATACATATGTATTTTTATTGAGGTGGATATGTCATAAGCGATCATTGTCTCAATTGAATTAGCCTTTTCTTAATTATTGTTCTTGTTGTACTTCCTGTTGTTCACACAATGTGGAAAGTATTAGTATCAGCAGGAAAAACAGGTACTTTAAATCTGTAGTGTAAGCAAATTTGAACAGTTGGTGTGCACATGAAAATAAACTACAACTGTATTAACAGTGGTTCATCTGAAGTGAAGAGCTGTAATAAAAAAAACATGCATCATTCTAGGACTGACAGGTGGTAGTGCACTTTGGCCCAGGCGCTGGAGTGTCCTGATGACTCAGCGCTGGCATAGGCATCAGCCAGACACGGGAAGGTTGGCTGGCCGGCACTACTTGAGGCCCAAATAACATGCCTGGAAATAAAGAATGACAAAATAATGATAGGCAACTGAACAATTGAAATGTGCCGAGTCACAATGAGGTGGTTATTCGCTGTAATTATCCCGAACGTGTCATGAGAGGAGGAGTGTAAGAGAAGGTCACAGAGGGGAATAAAAGACAGAAAAGATTAGTAGAGACGCTGAGCTCTGAGATCCCTAAACAATGCAGCGTTTGTAATAAATAAAACGTATACAAGTTTATTGCGAGGGAAAAATGCTTTCTTTAGGCACAGCCATTTGAGCATGCTCACAATGAGGATTTAAAGTACATGCTATTTACTTGAACCCTTTTTTATCGCGCCTCCAGGATCATTACTCTCTGACTACCCTGCTCGTCCCACCAGCTTGTTACTATAACCCTGAGCTACCACACCAGCCCCACTCACTCATCTGCCTTCCCTTCATAGTTAAGCTCAACCTCTCACCATCCTCATCTTGGTTCCCACAATATTCTGGATAAACTGGAGGGACTTAAGAGATTTATTAGAGCAGTCTGATAATAAGGAGTTGCAGTAATCCAGTCTAGAAGTAAGAAACGCGTGAACCCGTTTTTCTGCATCATTTTGAGACTGTGCCTGATTTTTTAAATGTTACGTAGATGAAAAAATGCAGTCCTTCTGATTTGCTTCACGTGGGAGTTAAAGGACAAGTCCCGATCAAAGATAACGCCGAGATTCTTTACAGTGGTGTTGGATGACAGGGAAATGCAATCTACAGAGGTGTTCAGTGCCAAGTAAAATAACTTCAGTTTTGTCTGAGTTTAACATCAGTTGAGACCTTCATGTTGACTCCTACTTATGAGGGTGTTTTATACTTCAATTGCTCTTTGGCTGAAAGCAATTGTTTACAGGGTCATTGCTACTTTTATCTACCTGGGTTCCTCCATCTCTACAAATGTAATAAAATTACATTTGATGATGAATGATTGTCTTTGAAATAACTCCAAGACATCAGCTGATGTAGAGAGAGAAAAAAACAACTTCAGTTTTGTCTGAGTTTAACATCAGGAAGTTGCAGGTCGTCCATGTTTTCATGTCTTTAAGACATGGTTGGTCTCTTCTGGTTTGATCAATAAATATATAATTGAGTATCATCTGCATAACAATGAAAGTTTATGGAGTGTTTCCTGATAATATTGCCCAAAGGAAGGTAAGGTAAATAAAATTGGTCCAAGCACAGAACCTTGTGGAACTCTGTGATTAACATTGGTGGTCATTGAGGATTCATCGTTTACAAATACAAATTGAGATTGATCTGATAAATAGGATTTAAACCAACTTAGTGCGGTACCTGAAATGCCAATCGACTGATCCAGTCTCTGTAATAGGATGTCATGATCAATGGTGTCGAACGCAGCACTAAGGTCTAACAAAACAAGTAAAGAGATGAGTCCTTTATCTAATGCAATTAGGAGGTAATTTGTGATTTTCACCAGTGCTGTCTGCTGTGGTGTTTTCGAAATCCTGACTAAAACTCCTAAAATAAACTATTACGATGTAGAAAGTCATACAACTGATTTGTGACAACTTTCTCAAGGATCTTAGAGAGGAAGGGCA
The DNA here is from genome assembly GCF_009769545.1 of Cyclopterus lumpus. Taxonomy (NCBI): domain Eukaryota; kingdom Metazoa; phylum Chordata; class Actinopteri; order Perciformes; family Cyclopteridae; genus Cyclopterus; species Cyclopterus lumpus. Next base: position 7,704,493 of record NC_046974.1, read on the forward strand.
GGTTAGAGATCGGTCTGTAATTAGCCAACACCTCTGGATCAAGAGTGGGCTTCTTCAGGAGAGGTTTAATTACAGCTACTTTGAAGGAATGTGGTACATGGCCTGTTAGCAAAGACACATTGATAATACCCAACAGAGAGGTGCCAATTAAAGTTTATGGAGTGTTTCCTGATAATATTTCCCAAAGGCAAAACGTCTTTAAGCAGCCTCGTCGGGATGGAGTCCAAGAGACAGGTAGACGGTTTAGAAGTAGAAACCGTTGAAGACAATTGGTTGAAGGTTAATGGGAGAAGAAACATCCAAATATACACCAGGGCATACAGACGTTTCCAAAGTCACTCCACTTGAGGACAGATCAGCACTGTTTGAGGGCAAGAGATCATCAATCTTGCCTCTAATAATTAGAATCTTTTCATTGAAGAAGTTCATGAAGTCATTACTACGGTCTATAGGAATACACGGCTCCACAGAGCTGTGACTGCTCTGTCAGCCTGGCAACAGTGCTAAAGAGAAATCTGGGGTTGTTCTTATTTTTTTCTATTACTGATGAGTAAAAGGCTGCTCTTGTCATGATCCCCTGTTTGTCATGTGGGTGTCTGCCTGGGCGTGGCCTTCTATTTACCCTGCTGCTGCCAATCAGCTCACACACATGGAACCTTCCTCATCAAGCCCCACAGCATATGTGGGCGACTGTGGATCAGTGGTTAGCAGGTCCGTCTTTCAATCAGGGGGTTGGTGGTTCAATCCCCGCCCTAGTCGATGTGTCCTTGAGCAAGACACTTTACCCTGAATTGTTCCCTGTAGCAGTGTATGAATGTAACATGATTGTAAGTCGCTTTGGATAAAAGCGTCAGCTAAATGACATGTAAGGTAATGTAATATATACCTCAGTTCTCCCTCAGGGTTAGTGCACTATAAACTTTACAGTATGTAAGGAGAAGGAGTTATGTATTGAGGAGAGGAGCTCCAGTCTGGACAGAGGAGCTGGGTCAAGAGCAGTTTGAGCTGAAGCAGCAGACTGAGACCTTCATGTTGACTCCTACTTATGAGGGTGTTTTATACTTCAATTGCTCTTTGGCTGAAAGCAATTGTTTACAGGGTCATTGCTACTGTGTGTGTGTGTGTGTGTGTGTGTGTGTGTGTGTGTGTGTGTGTGTGTGCGTGCGTGCACTTCAGTGGAATGTAAACACAGTTGAGGCTGAGAAACCCTCTCTATTGTTGAGTCAGTAATGTTGTCATTAGACAACTTCTATTTTTTTTCCTACCTCATTTAATACTTTCATGTATTTTGTAATTGCATCAACTTGATACAATTATCGTTGTTTTAGATTTTAGAGGTGGCTCACAAACAAATTGTAGGTGTGCAACATTGTGCTGTCAAAGAATTAGCCGGAGCGATAGTGAAAAAGTAAGAATTCGTGCTCGAAGGGAAGTGGGCTGCAAAATGCAGTTATTGTTCTTACCTCTTGTATGTATTCTGATAATAAAGCTTTGTGAAGTGATGAATACCACGGCCATCACCCGTAGGCTCGCACAGCTCGGTGACTTTCACCGACTACGTCTGGATAACTGAATGAAAATAAAAATTCACATAAAAATGATTCGTTGTGGGCAAAATTGATAGTGCTTGTATAGGAAGTCATCATGACGGCATAACAGATCTCAAAGAACTCTCTCCTTATAAAACACTAATGTAACTACTATCACTCCTTCATCAATGGGATCTCTGAAGAAGGGAGCTGCAAGCTTATCCAGCTAACTTAAGTTAGCCTCCACTGGAGCATGTTCAAGTTTTTGGATGTGTTGCTATCGTGAAACTTGCTTCGTGGAACTGAAAAGCCTGACTCATGTAATCTTATCCTGAAAATTATCCGGCTAACCCAGGTACGATGAATAGGGCCCAGATTCACACTGAGGTCTAAAGCTTTAAATATATTCTGTTCATCAAGGCTGCACATGTCTCACTGATATCAAGAGTAAAAGTAGTCTGTGAAGAACTGTTAAGTTATACCATGCAAGAGGTGTTTTAATGTTGGAGCTCACCGACTGTTGATTGTTAATTTATGATTCAATACCGTAGCTGATAGTTTGATCAGTGGGGCGGCCTCATGTTGAACAAGCTGTGGTGGAATGTAACTGCATGTACTCAAATACTGTAATGATGTACAACTTTGTCCTCAGATGGTTAAGATTTCATTTAAATTCCACACATAAAATCTTGAACATAAAAAAAAGTGGGGTTAAGTGTCTTGCCCAAGCACACATTGACATGTTCTAGCGCAGTGATTCTCAACTAGTGGGTCGCGGACCCGTTTTCTGGGCCCAAAACCTTTTTAGAAAGAAAGAAAAATGTGCAGAGGCAAGATGTAATTTAATGCTGCTTCTGTTTCAAGCCCATCAAGTGAGCTAACAAGTGTCAGGGACACAGACATTATACTCATAATTCCTTGCTGTCTATGTCTGCAGTCTACTGTTCTGTAAGGTGACAAGAAAGAAGGGGATGCCTATGCCAGCAGCACTGTACCTCTGCTGATGGCCACTTAACTCCCACCTCCATTGCAACACAATTACTGTAGTCACAAGGGAAATCAGGATGACTTAGCCTATCCATCTCCCCGTTGCACGTCGGCAAGGGTATCCAGGCACTCCAGCCTCCTCCATCCCCCACCTAATTTAACAGGTAAATGCACGCTCCCTCGATGGACTGGCGGCCTGTCCAGGGTGTCCCCTGCCTTCGCCCTATGTCAGCTGGGATAGGCTCCAGCGCCCCCGCGACCCTAATGAGGATAAGCGGTATTGAAAATGGATGGATGGATGGATGCACGCTCCCCTGCCAGGGAGGACCAGGGTGATAATGGAGGGATGGGGTGTGTGCAGAATAGATGTGGGAATGAGTATAGAGAGGCAGCCTGGTGCTGGCTCCGGAGAATAAAATGCATCAGCAGAATCAGCCCTCTGACCTTGAATCTCTGCTGCAGACTGCTGCTAAAGGACTGGGCTTGACGGATAATTTAATTTTAGATCGGCTGAGAATCACACACACAGGCCAGCACTGCCAAGAGTGTCAGGGTTACAGAGAAACAGCCTTCTTGTTAGCGGAGAGGAGTCCCTACACATATGGAAGACAACATAGGATCTAGGATATATATCCCTTCACGTCACTACTCATATTGTTGTTAGCAACAGTGTTTTTTGGAAACCACTTTAAATCCCCCAAACCTCAATCATTCCTACAAATGTTTTAGCAGGGTTTTTTTCTTACATTTCTACACTATATAATTAAATGAGTTGGTTTAAAAATCTAACGTTCAATCTGAGAAACCCTTCTACACATGTAAATGATTGACCTCTTAAACTGATAAACCCTCAAGTTATGTTGTTAAAAAAAGAAAACGGAACGTAAGGTCAGCTCTTGTACACTGTCGGAACTTCACAGTGTGACATCCAGCGGAAGTAAACCATCCAGGCGCTGCCTCTCCCGTCTGTAGCATCCGCTGTATGAGAGTATGAGAGCACTGCATTAGCTGGAAGACGGTATTGTTGTCGTGTTGCTCGTTGTTTTTTTGTTTTTTTAAATAGCAGCAATGTCTTCAGTTGAATATCTGAGAGTGTTAATCAACCAGCGACTCACTGCCGCTGCGGAGGAAATATTCGGACTTTTAAAAACAACTATTGTCGAGTACGAGGAGGAGATCGACCGTCAGCGCGGATTACTGGATACTATTTGGAAACCCGACTTGAAGTTATACAGGATAAGTGTGTAAAACGTATTCTTTAAAATACTAACTTTTTGTTTCGCCCCACTCTTTTGATGGTCCATTACTGACTCAAATCGACCACAGAAGACACCTTTAAAACAACACTATCAACAACATTATCATAACACATACACACAAGGCAAAACCAAATCATAATCTGAGAGGCAGTGCCTCTCCCTTCGGCTGCTGGCACAGGAGCTTTTAAGCCCTCCTTTCCAATCCAGAATCCAGGTGCCACTCGTTTAGCAAAGCAGGACACCTGAGCAGAGGGGAATAACACAGCCATAACAATAGGTGTATGACTTATATGATCCTAATGGTTTAATACATAACAGTACTTGTTGTATTTATTTGCTTAGATGCTTATTCTATCACACTATTTCCTTTGTTCTCTTTCCCCCTAGAGCTCCCACAGCAACGTGTCTGTGAGGAGGAAGAGCAGGAGGAGGAGGAGGAGGAGGAGGATGAGGTTTTCTCTGAGCAGCAGCTTCTCTATGAGCAGCAGCTCTCTATTCAGGAGAGGAGCTCCAGTCTGGACCAAGAGGACCCAGAGCCTCCACAGATTAAAGAGGAACAGGAGGAACTCTGCACCAGTCAGGAGGGAGAGCTGCTTGAGCTGAAGCAGGAGACTGAGACCTTCATGTTGACTCCTACTTATGAGCAAAGTGACCACAGTGAAGATCAGTATCTGTACTTCAATCCTGATGATACAGTCAACATACCAGTTATAGGCTCTGTGGTACCAGAGTCAAACACGGACCGCCAGCTCCTCTCACACAACTGTCACAGTGAATCAGAAGCAACAAGTGACCACCAGCTCCTCTCTTACGTCTCTCATGTAGCTGACAGCCACGATCAGACAGGATCAACTATAAATGCAGAGCTAAAAAAAAGACATCCCGAAAGCAAAATTCACAGTAACAATATAAACAACTTTAACTTGTTAAAGACTCCGCCTTTCAAATGCGACACATGTGGAAAGTCATTTCAGTTTAAGTCCAATTTGTATGCGCACAATAAAATCCACACAGATGAGAGGCCACATTCTTGCAACGTCTGCGGAAAAAGATTCAGACAGACGTCGGTATTGAAAGCTCATACAAGAATCCACACTGGGGAGAAGCCGTACTCTTGCAAGACATGTGGGAGAGATTTCAGATTTAATAGTGGCTTGTTGGTTCACATGAGAACACACACAGGTGAGAAGCCCTTTACTTGCAAAATATGTGGCAGAGCTTTCAGGTTTGGTGGTGATTTGAAAGTCCACATTAGAAAAGCCCACACTGGTGAGAGACCATATCCCTGCCACACTTGTGGAATGCGATTCTGCGGAGTGATTGAATTGACAAGGCATGAAAGAATGCATAGAGACAAATAGCTTCGTGTGAGGACACACATAAATGCAGCACTCATACGTGAAAAAAACTAAGCAAAAACCGGATAAACCACTGCAGAAGTGTTCACACGCTAATATATATATCCAGCAATGTCTTTGTTATTGTTTATGAAGTATTTCCCATTAACCCTTGTATGGTGTTCGGGTCTGTGGGACCCGTTTTCATTTTTCATCGAAACAAAAATAATATGATTCATTATTTTTTTTAAGCTCAAACTTAATGGCCTTGGCTCATTTTCTGCGAAGAACATATATCAGACAACATTTTCATCGACCGCACACCGTAACCCCCCCCTACACATTTATATTACACACAGGGTGTTCGGGTCCACTGGACCCGGGATAATAAAAGTGTGGAAATTGTAGGTCCTGTGTACCTTCAGTCTGTCCTCCTCATGTCTGGGCCTGCTGTAAGTGTGTGTGTGTGCGTGTGCGTGTGCGCGTGCGTGCGTCCCAGAGTGGAACAGGGGGAAGCTCCAGAGGAGACGCCTCTTTCTCGAGGAACTTGGAAAGGCACTGGTGAAACCACAAATCCTGAGAAGACAGCATGTTCCGAGAACCTCAGCCTCTGCAGCCACCGTGAGGAGGATTCAGGAGGACAATGCCAGTGCCCCATCCACCCAACCTACAGAACCACCATCTGCAGAGCCTGAGGTAAGTGTGTGATGCTGTTGCAGTATATGTTTGACACTCATACCTTGCGAGACAGAGGTTTTAGTAAAATTCATGATCTTTTCATCTTTCTAGGTTGCGGCCGGCAGCAACAAAAAGAAACGCTGCGAAGTGTGTGGACCCAAGACGGACAGAAAGACGCAATATACATGCATCAAGTGCAAGAAGTACATATGCAACACACACACAGTAAAACTCTGCCACTCATGTGTTGAATAGGCTGGTATGAAAAGGTAATGTGTTCAATGTAAACTGTGTGTTGTGTTATGTAAAATGACCTGATTACTAATGAAATTCAGTGAAATTCAAATAAATAAAAATCAATAGTTATGAACAACCTTGCTACATTTGTAAATGTGTTGAATTTTGTCCACTCACATCTTGATTGTAATTGATTTTCTTGATTTTATCAACAAAACCCCAAAAAACGAGTAGCACTTTAATTTGTAAATGTGTGATAACAAAGTTAAAGGGCAAATATTAACCATATTTTCTGTTTATATTGCTTCTAATTGGGTTGAAGAAAACATCTGAGTATTTTAACATAAAATAGTTTGTGTTGAATTAAATACACCCAAAAATACGGCGGGTCCAACAGACCCACAACAACGTAACAAAACAATGAACACCATACAAGGGTTAAGAAGAGATTAAAATATCTTTGTTTAATGAAATAGTACATCATCAATAAAGCCATCGAGTTTTGTTGAACTAATCTCTTTTTTTATCCTAAATATTACTGTTTTCTACAGTATGTCTTTGAAACAATCATTATCTGCCAAATCGTTCTAAAATATTCGCAGCACAATGAGCTCATAGTTCATCCAAATGTTTGACCTTAAAAAAGTAAAAAAATATGTTTTTGAATGGATTTTGAATGTTGATATTTAAGCTGAGAACCGTCTTTATACTGTTGTTGGGTCACCTATGTTGTCATCCTGTTGAAAAGTCTTTTCTTTTACTTTTTTGATCTTTGTATATTTGGTGATTGGTTCTATGAATTGCAGATGATGTGTGACATGGTGCTCTCAATGAATTATGCTAATAATAATAAAAGAAAAAAAAAATTATTCCAGTTTTTCAGACTGGTCTTCCCAAATTGATGGATTTGACAATTATTATGTTAAGTACAAGTAGCTAGATCCTACGTTTTAGAAGTGCATACTATCATTAAAGGAGCACGGGCAACAAAAGGTTGTTATTTAATCTCCAGTTTGTATTCTAAAAATACAGTTTTGCAAGGTGATGCTTTAAGAATACCAGATTATTCAAAGCCTTAAACAAACTATGTTAATAAGGGCTGAAGATGTGTGTTACTGACCTCAAAGGTCAAAGGGATTATAGTGAATAAAGAGATTTTTTTTCAGTGTGAGCGTGAATGCTTGACTGTCAGCATAGCAGTAATAAATACAATGATCATTGCCCAAATAAATGAAGCCAATCACACACACACACACACACATATATATATATATATATATATATATATATATATATATATATATATATATATATAAATATATAATATATATATATTTATAATAGGGGTAGCTGAAATCAAACATTCTGATTGGTTTAGAGTGAGCCGGGCCTAACAACACCCTTGAACCGGACATTATTGACGATACAGTACGGCCTCTCGAACCTTATTGCTTAAATGTATATATAGATATATATAGATATATTATATAGATATATCTATATCTATATATATATATTATAATAATGAATTGTCGTATATTTACTAACATTTGAATGCAGGGGTAAAGCGGAGGATAACAAACTTCCCCCGTCGGAACATAATTGTGTAACATCCAGCGGAAGTAGATCAAATAAGAGCTTGTAGCATTAACCCTAGCTAAACGTATGAACTTAGCTTCAGCTGGAGACATTGTAGTTAGTCTCTGTGTAGGTACATATATTTATTTTTTAACTAAGCAACAATGTCGTCGGTTGAGAACATGAGAGAGTTTGTCCTCGAGCGGCTGACTGCTGCAGCTGAAGAAATATTCGGAGTTTTTGTCAAAACTATCGTCGAGTACCAGGAAGAGGTCGACCGTCAGCGCAGACTGCTGGACATCACTTGGACACCTGCAATTAAGTTACACAGGACAGGTGAGTGAAATAAGTGGGGATTCGATTTATATATATATAATCCCATTCGTTTTTTGGGTACTAATTTGCTCGCATGTTTGTTTACCTTTACCGTTACAATAGTACTCATTACTTTGTTCTATGTGTCCCTCCAGAGCAATATGTCTTTAAGGACGAGGAGGAGGTTCTCTGTGAGCAGCAGCTCTGTATTCAGGAGAGGAGCTCCAGTCTGGACCAAGAGGACTCAGAGCCTCCACAGATTAAAGAGGAACAGGAGGAACTCTGCACCAGTCAGGAGGGAGAGCAGCTTGAGCTGAAGCAGGAGACTGAGACCTTCATGTTGACTCCTACTTATGAAGAAACAGACCACAGTGATGATGAGACTCTGATCTTCAATCCCGATGACGCAGTCGATTTACCAGTTATAAACTCTGTGGTATCGGTACCAAAAAGTGACCACGGGCTCCTCTCGCACAACTCTCATGAAGCTGAAAGCCAAGATCACAAACGAGGCAGGAACGGAGACTCAGGATCAACTAAAAATGCAACGCCCAAAGTAAAGAAAAGACTTTGCCAAAGGAAGAGACCCACTAAGAGTCAGTCTAACCCGACCATGTCAATGATTGACAGCAATACACCCACGGATAAAATGTTTTTTCAATGTTACATGTGTGAGAAGGCTTTTCAGTATAAGTCACAATTGCAGAGACACCTGTTAATGCACACGGGTGAAAAGCCGTTTTCTTGCGACACGTGTGGGAAAAGATTCAGTCGGACATCCTCATTGACTGATCATAAGAGAATCCACACAGGTGAGAAGCCGTATTCGTGCAAAACATGTGGAAGAGCTTTCAGACATAATAACTCCTTGTTGTCCCACATGAGAAAAGATCACACCGAGAAGCCGTTTTCTTGCAAAACATGTGGGAAAGGTTTTAAATGGAGAAGCTGTCTAGCACTCCACATGAAATCTCACCGGGATGGCAAGCCCTATACTTGCAACACCGGTGGGAAAACTTTCAGTAAGAAATCCTCGTCGAACGATCACGTAAGCATCCACACAGGAGAAAAGCTGTATTCTTGCAAAATATGTGGGAGAGATTTCAGATTTGATAGTGGCTTGTTGGTCCACATGAGAAGAGCTCACACTGGTGAGAAGACCTCATAACGACACCTTTTTGGGGGACAGATTCTGCAGCGTGTTTGAATCGGCGAGGCATGAAAGAGTGCAAACAGACCTAGTTTTTTCTTTTTTAACCGCCATGTAAGTGAGGAGCCACACGAATGCAGCGTTTCTGGTAAATGGTTTCAATATAATTGACTCATTACTGAATAAACCCTCAAGTGACGTTGGGTCACTTTTGTTTTCATCCTGCTTTGCAGTTGTTGTTTTTTTGTCTGACGCAACGGTGTTTATTCCATGTTGTCATGTAGTTTGTGATTGGGTCAACATGATATACGCTTTCTAAGGTGACACAAATTGCACACCCTGTGCTTGATGTAAAACGTAACAATAACAACCTGCTCTTTCAACATGAAACGGAGGTAATCATGGAAACTCAGGATCAAGAATAAACACGCAGCCAAAACCAAGGAAATAAATTGTTACGTGTTAAGTTACTTATACTTGATGACATTTGATGTGTATTTTTAAGTCAACTACATTACCTCGACAGCTGTAATTATTTTGCTGATTTAAGATTACAAAACAAGTCTTCTAGTTATCTTATTTGATATGATGCCTTGTGATAGTGACATCCAGCTGAAGTAAATAACACAGGCGTCAGGTCAGGGGGGTGAACTGTACACTGTAAAAATACCAGTTATAGTCTCTGTGGTACCAGAGTCAAACACGGACCGCCAGCTATCATTTTTTCACTTTCATTTAAAAAAACAATGTCGTCAGTTGAGTATGTGAAAAAGGTTGTCAACGAGCGACTATCTGCTGGGGGGTTTCTATCATCACTGTAGTATCTTATTTTATTTTGTTTCTCTGTCCCTCCAGAGCTCCCACAGCAAAATGTCTGTAAGGAGGAGGAGGAGGTTCTCTGTGAGCAGCAGCTCTGTATTCAGGAGAGGAGCTCCAGTCTGGACCAAGAGGACCCAGAGCCTCCACAGATTAAAGAGGAACAGGAGGAACTGTCCACCAATCAGGAGGGAGAGACCTTCACGTCGACTCCCACTCATGAGGAAATACTTTGCCAAAGGAAGAGACCCACTAAGAGTCAGTCTAACCCGACCATGTCAAAGATTGACAGCAATACTCGCACGGATAAAAACAAAGTAAAATGTTACATGTGTGAGAAGGCTTTTCGGTATCAGTCCCACTTGCAGAGACACCTGTTAATGCACACGGGTGAAAAGCTGTTTGCTTGCGACACGTGTGGGAAAAGATTCAGTCGGCTATCGTCGTTGACGGATCATAAGACAATCCACACAGGTGAGAAGCCGTACTCATGCAAAACATGCGGAAGAGCTTTCAGACTTGATTGCACCTTGAGAGCCCACATGTCAACCCACACCGGTGAAAGGCCGTATTCTTGCAACACATGTGGGCAAAGATTCTGTTGGCCATCACGATTGAAGGCCCACATGAGAATTCATGCAGCGGAGGAGCCGTTGGGTCCGTTCGAGATGAACCGCGCCTCGCCTGGAATGTAGACGAGAGCAGCACGGGGGTTGGGGGGGGCGTTGACAGACAGAGAAGCTTACTGGATATGATGCCTTGTTAAACTATCAGTATGTGAACCAGCTTCAAATATGCGGAGATCAGAAAGGAGGCAAGCATGAAGACAAGAAATGCAAAAATAAACATGACAAAATCAGAAGTCAGTACCATTTAAGCGACGATAACTTGTTCACGATTAAAATAATGACTCGAGCAGTCCAAAAGATGTTTTCCCAATGTGACACAGCTTTAAAATGTAGCTCCTCATTTCAGACACGCCTCAGAATCCACACAGGTGAGAAGCCACATTCTTGCAACACCGGTGAGAACAGATTCAGTGAGACATCAGCATAGAAGACTCGTATGAGAATCTTGAAGCCATATTCTTGCAAAACGTGGAAAAGATTTCCGAGCAGCGGGTATCGGCCTCATGGCTGGTTGGTCCACACAGAGCCCTCACGTCTGCAAGCTCTGCGGTCAACGTGTGGGAGACTATTCAGTTCTCGTGGTTCATGGTCAAACTCAAGAACTCACAGAAGTGAGGACCCACAGCACTTTATGAAAAGTATTACTGCAGTCACATACTTGAAAACACACATGAGCATCAGCGTCGACAAGAGAAACCACAGAGATGAATCAAGTGTCCCTAACTTAATGAAATACACCATAAGAGCTACATCCATGCTTTTTGTTGGGTGATTTCCAAATGAAAAAAGGGTCACGATATCTTATTGTGATGAAGTAGGAGATTATCAACAATGCCATCAAGTTTTGTTGAACGAACATCTTTTTTACCTTCATATTGCTGCATAACTCATTTTTGTCAGAAAGAATACATCTGCGACGAATTATCTCACATCTTTGACATATGCTTGTTGCATAATGAGTGCATTGTTCTTACAATTGTAAGTCAATGTCACAGTTACTGCTGCCAGCACTGTGTATTATGATATTATGACACTCCATGAAACTCCAACATTGCAACTATAAAATGCAAGCAGTGGTGCAAAATATGAGCCATTTTGTTCAGGGGAACTTATGTGTGCAGCCAATGATCAAAATGAATGACATTTTGAGTGTTTTTACACCATGTTTTATCATTTTGATGGCATGTTTGTGTGATATCAGTAACATTAATGCTGCAGTGTGTTTTATAATTGTACTTCTTGTAGGAATCGTTTTCTGTGTGATAATAGTAAATTGATTGTTTGGGGAGAACTGGAAGCCAAATTCAGTAAATGTATTTTACTCTGGTTGAATGCACGTGCTTAAGGTCGGATTGTGGAAAAAATAGATTCCTGGCCTTCGATTATGTAATAGCGGAAATAGTTGGATGACAAAATCCCATGGCAGATGGGACAGAGTTCAGGTGGCCAGAGAATCCTATATGGGGGAAGGGTCCGCTGACAATTATCTCGACAGGAGCTGATAAAGAACCCATTGTACAGGTTCAATTATAAGGCAGGCCAATGCTGGTCGATACTGAACCTGTAACAATCTTCAAACAGTGGGAAAAATGTATTCAAGTCCAAATTTCAGAAGCAAATCGTCCATTAGCGATCATTGCACAATGTTCTATGGTCCTTCATGCAGTGTAGTATTTGAGGAAAAATGGGTCGAGAAAAAGAGAAATGTGACTGTTGAATTGTTAACATTGAGATAAGACAGCAGAGTGCGACTCAAAGCAGACAAACCAAATTCCTTCATTTCAGAATGGTGCACTGTGCTGGAATCTGTCTGATCACCTTGATGGTGAATGAACGGATCGAAGACCTTGGGCCAATGATGCATGTGGCTGCTGGGATGCATCAGTGGCAAGAAACCCACAAACCCACTAGTTATTTTCGTCACGAGACAATAAGATCATTAAAATCCTTAGCGGAATGTCTATGGTCACAAATCCGGAAGCAGTGACTATTCCAATGTGAAAAACACTCCAACTTGCAGAAATTCTGGAGAGTAAAAACCCTCTAATGGAAGACATGTGGACGCACGTACCAGATCAAGTGTGGTCAAAACATGACACTGATGTGGGGTTGGTCAAGTCTGCTCATCCAGTCAAAATGGTATTAAACCCAAATGTGAAACTGCCTTATCGGCCACAATATCCATTAAAACCAGAAGCTGAAGAAGGTGCGAGTAAGACGATTGAAGGTCTAATAACTGCAGACAAGTGAATGATTAGTTAACATTTATTATGCCAGATGATGCGTGAGGGGATGGTAGTGTTGGTTGAGACGTACAGCGCCTGCATCACTCCCATAGTGCTGAAAACAGACAAATATAAATACCGACTAGTGCATGATTTGCGAGCAGTAAATTAAGTAGTACAGGATTGGTGCTCGGCGTTCTTCAGTATTCCATTGGCTGGAGACTCTCTACATTTTTTTCGCTTTTACATACAGAGGACGGAAACTGAGCTTAACACGTATCCCCCAGGTGCTTCAGAGGTTGGCAGAAGGGGGACATAAAGCCTCCCAGAAAAAAGTTCAATATTGTCAACCGCTATTAGAGTATGTAGGAAGAGTACTACTACTTTCCCATTGAGCCGTCTCAGTGTCATCCTCACAGTTGGAGGGAGTGAGCAGTTTCTTTTATTTTTCCATAGTGGACTTGAAAGGAGATACATACCAATACATTACGTCCTGTGTATAATTTTAACCACACTAGAAGAAAAATGATTGTATCAATTGATTAATAAAGGTATCGGGTATGCCACAATACCATGAAAAGGATAGAAACATAGATGTGTCATGCTCTGTGATTATCTGTCCCTCCAGACAGTCCCAATAATAATAATAACTGAAATGAGGAAAATTGGATTGACATAAATATCAGTGATAAGTGTTGTTGAGCATGAAGGGGAATGTAAAGGAGCGACACGGGTGGTTGACTTTTCTGAGACGCACTGGATAATTAAATGTATTAATATATCATAGAAAGAAAAAGGATGGCGTAGTAACAGATTAGTTCCAGCAGGGGGCAACAATGGAATAGAGTGGATGCCATAAAAGCTCAGTGAAGAAGAAGAAGAAGAAGAAGAAGAAGAACACAGGAAGTAAACAACACAGCTGCTATTCTCAGATTGTTGGATGTATGGTATTATCTGAGACACGTTATTTCAGTTGTAGTGAAATTAACCAACAATGTCGTCAGTTGAGAACATGAGAACGTTTTTCCTCGAGCGGCTGACTGCTGCTGCCGAAGAAATATTCGGAGCTTTTGAAAAAACTATCTTCGAGTACCAGGAAGAGGTCGACCGTCAGCGCAGACTGCTGGACATCGTTTGGAAACCTGAAATAAAGTTACAATGGAGAGGTGTGTGACGCTATTTGTTTAAATGCTCGCATGTCTGCATTCTCCCGTTACCATCACATAAGTATCCTAGTACTTGTTTCCCTGTCTCCCTCCAGAGCAACATGTCTCTCAGGAGGAGGAGGAGGAGGAGGAGGAGGAGGAGGAGGTTCTCTGTGAGCAGCAGCTCTGTATTCAGGAGAGGAGCTCCAGTCTGGACCAAGAGGACTCAGAGCCTCCACAGATTAAAGAGGAACAGGAGGAACTGTGCACCAGTCAGGAGGGAGAGCAGCTTGAGCTGAAGCAGGAGACTGAGACCTTCATGTTGACTCCTACTTATGAAGAAACGGACCACAGTGAACCAGAACCCACACGTGACCACCAGCTCCTCTCTTACTTCTCTCATGTAGCTGAGAGCCCAGATCGGATAGGAAGCGAGCATGAACACTTGGAATCAACCAGAAATGCAGAGCAAAATCTAAAGAATCAACATCAGCAAAGCAGAAATCGTGTTAACAAAGTGCATAATCCTGAAGCGTCAATTGTCTATAATACTCACGCGGGTAAAAAGACTGTCCAATGTGCCATGTGTAACAAAACCTTTCAGTTTAAGTCACGTTTGCTGAAACACATGATAGTACACACAGGTGAAAGGCCTCGTTTACATAGGTCTTTAAAATGTGACACATGTGGAAAAACTTTTATTTACCAGTCATGCTTACTCATGCACCTGAGAACTCACTCGGGTGAGAAACCGTATTCTTGCGATACCTGCGGTAAAAGATTCAGTCAGAAATCTTCACTGAAATCTCATTTAAGAGTTCATACGGGTGAGAAACCATATTCTTGCCAAACATGTGGGAAAGGATTCACTCGGATATCAATATTGAACACTCATATGACAATCCACACAGGTGAGAAGCCTTATTAATGTGAAATATGTGTGGAAGATTTCAGACTTTAGTAGTGACTTGACAGTCAACATGAGAATCCACACGGGTGAAAAGCCACTTACTTGCCTCTTATGTGGGAATACGTCCAGAATTAGTGGTGACCTGTCAGTACACAAGAGAAGACACCATAGTGAATTAATTTGACTCATCACTGCTCTGAAGAAAAAAACAAAAACCTGAGGATCAATATCCACAGGAGAAACCAT
The DNA here is from genome assembly GCF_009769545.1 of Cyclopterus lumpus. Taxonomy (NCBI): domain Eukaryota; kingdom Metazoa; phylum Chordata; class Actinopteri; order Perciformes; family Cyclopteridae; genus Cyclopterus; species Cyclopterus lumpus. The sequence goes on from NC_046974.1 coordinate 7,719,534, forward strand.
CAGGCTACATCTCTGTGACAATGTAAAATGTTTTAAATAACCTTAAGATGACCTTATCTTAATAGAAAGTAACCCTTTATTGATCTATGTTACTGGAATTTCTGTTCGCAAACATCATTTCCCAAATGAAGGAGAAGTGTGTTCATGGTGTGATCTTGTCTGTTGCGGTTAATGTCAAATCACGAAGCGTATCAGTTTATGTTTAGTGTAATATTGAACAAGAACTCAAGATGCATGTACCTCAAGTAGTATTTGACAGTTCTATATGAAGCCTCTTGAACGTTGTTGCAAGACTGGATTATTTGAGTTGATTGTTAACTCTAATGTTGAGCCTCATTTTATTTGTTGATGTGTTTTTAAAATTGGCTCAACTTCATACAAGTTTTGTTTTAGGAGACTTTAGAGATGACACACATACACACATTGTCTATGGTGTGCTACATGGGGTTCTGCTATTATTAGATCTTGTGTGTATTATAACATTAAAGATGCGTACGTGATGATTTAAGAATACCAGATTCATGGTGAATACATTTCTTTTCATCAAGGCTGCAGATGTGTGTGTGATGACACTACATTAGTTTAGCTGACGCTTTTATCCAAAGTCATATTACAATCATACACCGTAGACACAGCTACGGGGAGCAATTGAGGGTTAAGTGCCTTGCTCAAGGACACATCTAGATATAGTTGGGCTCACCTACACGCACCGCACTGGCTGTGGAACCAAGCTTATGGAGAAGGGTTACACGTTGTCCTTGTTTGTGCGTATGCACCAAACAGCAATTCAGAGTATCCGGGGCGAGTTGCACCCATATCCCTGGTGATGGTTGCTAAGGTAGTTAAAAAGCTCCTTAGTGGCAAGGCACCTAGGGTAACTGGACATTGTTGGGCTGTGTAGAAGCCATTACACTGTGATGGATGTGATGTTAACTGAAATTAGGAAAATGGGATTGACATAAATATCAGTGATAAGTGTGTGATGGTTGACTTTTTTGAGACACACCGGTTAATAAAATGGATTAATATAACGTAGGGGAAAAAAAGGATGGCGTAGTAACGGTTTAGTTCCAGCAGGGGGCAGCAATGGAATGCAGCGGATGCCATAAAACCCCATTGAAGAAGTAGAAGAAAAACAAAAACATAAGGAAGTAAACGATACAGCTGCTATTCTCAGCTTTTTCGATGTATGCTATTATCCGAGATATGATATTTCAGTTGTAGTGCAGTTGAAATTAACCAACAATGTCGTCAGTTGAGAACATGAGAAAGTTTGTCAACGAGCGGCTGACTGCTGCTGCCGAAGAAATATTCGGATTTTGGGAAAAAGCGATTGTTGAGTACGAAGAAGAGGTCGACCGTCAGCGCAGACTGCTGGACATCGTTTGGAAACCTGTAATAAAGTTACGAAAGATAGGTGTGTGACGCTATTTGTTTGAATGCTCGCATGTCTGCATTCTCCCGTTACCATCACAGAAGTATCCTATTTTTTTTCTTTCCTGTCTCCTCCAGAGCAACATGTCTCTCAGGAGGAGGAGGAGGAGGAGGTTCTCTGTGAGCAGCAGCTCTGTATTCAGGAGAGGAGCTCCAGTCTGGACCAAGAGGACTCAGAGCCTCCACAGATTAAAGAGGAACAGGAGGAACTGTGCACCAGTCAGGAGGGAGAGCAGCTTGAGCTGAAGCAGGAGACTGAGACCTTCATGTTGACTCCTACTTGTGAGGAAACAGACCACAGTGAACCAGAACCCACACGTGACCACCAGCTCCTCTCTTACTTCTCTCATGTAACTGAGAGCCCAGATCGGATAGGAAGCGAGCATGAACACTTGGAATCAACCAGAAATGCAGAGCAAAATCCAAAGAATCAACATCAGCAAAGCAGAAATCGTGTTAACAAAGTGCATAATCCTGAAGCGTCAATTGTCTATAATACTCACGCGGGTAAAAAGACTGTCCAATGTGCCATGTGTAACAAAACCTTTCAGTTTAAGTCACGTTTGCTGAAACACATGATAGTACACACAGGTGAAAGGCCTCGTTTACATAGGTCTTTAAAATGTGACACATGTGGGAAAGCTTTTATTTACCAGTCATGCTTACTCGTGCACCTGAGAACTCACTCGGGTAAGAAACCGTATTCTTGCCAAACATGTGGGAAAGGATTCACACAGAAATCTTCACTGAAATCCCATATAATAATTCATACAGGGGAGAAACCATATTCTTGCCAAACGTGTGGGAAAGGATTCGCTCAGACGTCAGCATTGAAAACTCATATAACACTCCACACAGGCGAGAAGCCATATTCTTGCAAAACATGTGGGAAAGATTTCCGACTTAGTGGTAATTTGACAGTCCACATGAGAATCCACACGGGTGAAAAGCCATTTACTTGCCTCTTATGTGGGAAAATGTTCAGACATAGTAGTGACCGGTCACTACACATGAGAAGAATCCACAATGTTTTGAAGCCATAATCAAGCCATAATAAACCACATAAGGGACGTAGACAAGAGATAGACATAATTGCAGCACTTGAGGGAAGAATAGCATCACCATTGTAATGAAATAGATGCTAATATGCAAGCAGTATTTCGTTAATTTATATTTAGATATATAATAATGTGGCACTGACATTTTTTAATTATGTGGCACTTTGACATTTTTGCATAATGATACATTTAATGTTTCTTACATATTTTTCCTTGTTTGTTTCATGCAAAATCATCATATAACAGAACATACAGCAGAAAATAATTTTTTTAAAGCACGTATTAATTCAGCCTATATTGTAGTTCTGGTGCAAATAATTATTTAATTTGGATTAACGTACCAATGTATACAGTACAGCATTTGAACACGTTTGGCAATGAGGGACTAACTGTTACTGCTTATGAAATATTTGGAGTTTTTGAAGAATAAAAAACTCAGACTGTTGGAAATTGTGAAAACTTGAACTAAAGTTACACAGGACAGGTCAGTAAAACTGCAGGGTAATATGACTCATAAAGGATGCTAATGGTTGAAATACATACATGTTGTATTTGTTCAGAAAGACATATGGTCTTACAATCCATGTTCCTCTCGTAGTATCGGATAGTTCTATGAATCCTCGTGCACATCTTTGCGAGAGGGTCAGATTTATATTTGAGAGTGAATGACGTAACTTTTTTTTTTTTTAACGATGTCCTATGAAATGTGAATGTGCCTTCTTTATGCTGTTTATACACTTCCTCGCGTATGTCTGTCCACATGTTTGGCATTTCCCTAAAATGACAGATAATCTATCATGACATTATTTTCGAGTTGATTCCAAAGAATAAAATGCCAACAATTATGAGTGGAACAAACCGTAATCCCCTTTTCTACTTTCAGAACTTAACAGTGTTTAATCAATATCTAATGTCCCATTAGGTAAAGACTAAACACAGAGGCTACGCAAATTAAACTATATTTTTATTTGAAAGTATTGTAGCGTAAAAAAAAAAAAAATCTATTGCATATGGAGAAAAACAAATAAGTTATTTTTGTAGGGAAAAGGGGAATAAGCTCAACAATTCGTATGGATCAATGTTCACTGCCATTTTTTTCTCGTGTGTATTCTTGGTTCCAAGCACCAGTGAAACATCAACCGCCGGACGTGAGCGTTAGCAGCAATAATCATAATTTCCATATTCTGTCCAAGACTTCAGAGGCAGCTCATGACAACATCGTCGTGCGCCACTAATCTGTTCACTCTACGATTTTCTTCCCGGTCGTCCTCAGTGGACGTCAGACTCGGCTAAGTGATATTCCAACTCCGTCTTCATGTCCTCTGAGCTGCTTTGCTCGGTGGCCAGCACCGTCTCCACAGGGAAAGATAAATATATACCGTCTTTCAGTTTTTTCGGGGAGGGAGACGAGTCTCCGGCACAGAAAAGAGGATCTGCGATTTTAAAAGTCATTGAGCGCATGTTATGTGTTCTCCGCTTGGTGTTCTTCTTCTTCTTCTCTTGTTTGTAGGCAGCGTTCATATTGGCCATCACCTGGAAGTGGAAGAAACACGTTCAGACACAACAAGATAAATAAACATAAAACATCTGAGCTGAATAATTTCTCTCCCTATCATGGTACACACACGCGCCGGATATGTTTATGAGTTGAACAATTAAGCCCATAAATGTATGAATATTTTTGGGGATAGGTTGTTGCATAACACATGGGTAATACCAGTGTTAACTTTGTATCAGTAATAATTTCTACTTTCCAGAATATAGTATAGTTTTTTTTTAATGACAAGTAAATATTTACTTTATATTGAGAATAAATGATATGGTCTCTTGGTTTGGTTGCTTTCTTTTGTCTTTTATTTTAACACGCAACATCGTCAGTAAGTAGGAAGAAAGTATCAGCCTCATTTCTTGGGATCCTTTAAAGACGCAGCAATGATAATAATCCATTTAATTTATATAGTGCTTTTCAAGATACTCAAAGACACTTTACATTATACACCGTAGACACAGCTACGGGGAGCAATGCAGGGTTAAGTGTCTTGCTCAAGGCCACATCGACTAGGGCGGGGATTGAACTGCCAACCCCTTGATTGAAAGACGGGCATGCTAACCACTGACCCATAGTCGCCCCGATATATTTTGTCAAAACCCACAACGCAGTGGAAACCAACAAAGAACAAGCTCCACCACCAACATTCATTGTAATAGAGCAAGACAAAACAATTACCAGCTGCTTCACAGAGTTCTGCTGCTCCTGCATTACGGTCATATACGCCGAGGCCTTCTCCTTTGTGGAATACATATCCTGCTCTTGGTCGTCATAGTTGAGCAGGCTCAAAGTCGTCTAGAGCAAAAAGAGTTAAATTAGTAAGCAGAAACTAACTATAGTTATACTTGTTGGTCTTAACAATGGAGTCCCACCTCGTTTGGTAAATTAGCTTTCCTGTTAAACATGAGGGAGTACGGGCTGAACTTGGTCGTAGGGTTGGTGGACGTCCTGAAGAGGAACAGCACAGGGTCCAGGAAGTCGTCCCACTCCGCCTGCTTCTCCGTGACCATCTGCAGAATGGCTTCCTTCAGTAGAGGACTCGTGCAGTCGTGGAGCGGGTTGAGCTGAGGTTGATCCAGAGGAGACACCTTCTGCACAATGCTCCACCTGTCGCCCAGCAGCTTCGTCACCTAGGAAACACCAATACAGTAACTGATAAAACTGGTGCACAACAGAGTTACAATGTGTAATCCTTTAATTGATCGGTTTATTCTCATTGACTTTGTGACTCACATCTCACCTCATGACAGAAGTCAGCATTCTGTGTACACACTATTGTTTTAGGGGCGCCAAACCTGATTGAACAGAGATCCGAATAAGTTCTATTCCAGGTTAAGATATAATTAATAACACATAGAGCATATAATAACACATACTGGCAAATTACATCAGCAGATTATATTGGTAAAAAAAACAACCTTGTTTCAATCCAAATGTGATTATTGAAGATTTTGTGAAATGCTTCTACCTGTATATGCATTTGGAGATACATTTCGCAACAGAGAGAGCATCTCTCTTCTGTACTGGAAACGCTTCTGGCCATTTACTAAAATAATCAATGAGGACTGTGACACTGGTGTTGCCTTGCTGTGTCTCTGGGAAAGGTCCTGGTAACGAGAAGAGGAAAAAAAACAGGCAGCAGGTCTCACACCGTTGAAATAAATTATTCAGAATAGAAATTTAAAAAAGATCGAATGAATAATAATTTTTTTTAAAAGGTACAAACCTGTTATGTCAATCCCAACAATATCCCAAGGTGCGTCCACTTTTATAGGGCGAACAGTCCTTGCCAGGTTTTTATTCCTCTCTGTGTGCTGACAGGTCTCGCATACTTTTATCTGAAACAGTATAAACATTATTATCATCATCATCGTGTCTCATTGATGTTAGCAAAACACTGTGGTCACGACGATGTGTGTACCCAGTCCACCACGTCCTTGATGATCCCCAGCCAGTAGTACTTGCTCTGGATCCTGTGGACAGTCTTCTTTTGGCCCAGGTGATGACCGATGTCATTGAAGTGGCAGTCGAGAAACACCTGCCTCTTCCTCTCAGCCTCTATCACCACCTCCCTCTTCTCTTCCTTCTTGGGTCCCACATAGTACAGCTTGCCCTCTTGAATGTAGAAACGAAGAATATCTCACCATATTTAGTTAAACTAAAAACTAAAAAAAAAGTATGTAATGTTGTCTTGCTCATCTTGATGGTAGAACAGATACAACATAACTTATCAGTTTGGCACACTACTAAACGCCACATCCCATAATTATCTTCGACCAAAGCACATACTTGAACAAGTACTAGAGCCAGTGTATGACTGCAGGTTATAGTGAATCATTAAGTTAGATAGTGGAATGTTCTACAGATTCATATGGTATACACTTGATGACAAGAAAGAAAGAAAAAGGCGATTTTAGAAACGAAGACGTGCACTGGAGCTACAGGACAGCGGTGCATTGTCAGTGTTTCACAAGGTTTTTTAAGATAAACCTTACCATCAATTATAAATTTCTGGGCGTATCTTTTAAGATTCTTCTTTCGTAAAGGACTCATTGTCTGAGGAAAGCAGCCTTTAGCCACAAAAGTGTAAATGTCCCCGAGTTTACTGGAGCTGGACTCAACCACCTCCTCCTCAGCCACTTGCAACGACTCCACGCTTAACATTTCCGCTCAGACTTTACAAAGTAGTCCAATGGACGGCGTTCGTGTTCTCAATAAACACAAATATGCTAACTGCCAATCGGCATATTTACCAGCAGTGCTAGCTACTCCTATCGATGACAAATATCGAATAATCCACAAAGAAAAAAATCACTCAGGATGAAGATACAACGCTTGTGCTGTCTTCTTTCTCCTCCTTCTTCTTGGCGGTCCGGCAAACAACTGTTTGGTACATTAGCGCCACCAACTGGTATGGAGTGTGGGTCAGGATGTCCAAAACTTGCATTATAAAAATATTTATATATATATATATATAAAATTAATTTAAAAATAAATAAATAAAGATATATTCAACATAACAAACTCCCCCAAAATTAAAAAATATATTCTTTATTTTCTTCTACGTTCGCATGTATGTTTGGTATGCGTTGGTTATAATTAGCGCCCCCCGACGGAAAACTGCTGGTACTTCATTTGACAATACCAGTGTCAGTAACGTTACTAGTACACGGAGGGGAGCAAAAATGTAAAGTATAATGTGAATGGCTACTATTTTTCCTCCAGTTAAAAAATAAATTGTGTGCATCGTTATTCAATTTTGGATTAGTGGAGATGACTTTTATTATTGAAGTCTTCGTACCGGAAGTGTTATGTTGTTTTGTTGCCGCAATCTAACGAGCGTTAACGCAGAATTAGCCGTTTAGCCTGTTAGTAAACCGTCTTGATGGTTTCACTCCGTTTATTACACGTCTGTGTGTTTTATTGAAGTTTTCTTTTCGAACTGCTAGTAATGACAAACAAGGAAGACGGAAGTCGCCCGTTTTATATCTGTAGCTGTTTCACCACCGATAATATTTTCCTGCAGGACTACAAACTCCATGTCCGCTTTTCATCCGAGCAGCAGTTCAGACTGGACTACCAACCAGTGAGTGTGCGTTAGTTACGCGTTTAAACAAAAAATAATACTTGGAGTGAAATGTTCCCCTTTGTAAACTGTATTGACAATGTGTGTATTGAGTGTTTCATTATTGCTGCGCACGCAGCTACTTCGGAGGCTGGGCTGCGTGACGGAGCAACAGTTTGAGGATGTGCTCGACAAGGTGAGAAAGTGTGTGCGCGTGTGTTTATATATATATACATACATTTGAATTAAACACGTCCTCGTGGAGCTCCAACAATTAGACGATTGATCGACAGAGAATTAATCGGAATACATTTTGAGCATCGTTGATAATTATTATTTTTCTAAATAAAATGCTCTTAATTCTCTAGTTTTAGACTCTTGTTTTCTTAACCTAGCATATCTGGGTTTTACTGGTTACTGTTGGTCTTACAGACCACGACGTTTGAAATATGGATCAGGATGTAATGAGAATACAAAAATATATATAAATATATATATATATATATATATTTTTTTTTACTACTTTAGATTTCCAACCCTACTCTTAACTGTATGATTGCTCCTTTTAGATTTCACAGGAAGTGGACAGGCGGAGGCGTCTAAGTGAGACTTCTGCTGAGAGAGCCGTTGCTATTAAAGACATGTACCAGCCTCTCCATCCTCATGTCTACCATCTGCAGGTACTTTCAGCATCAGCCACTGCCAATAGATCCGTTATTAATCTGTCATTAACACCTTGCTGAGACACACTTGCACACCACCTCTCCTCAGGAGTCCTTCCTCGCACCAAAGTTCAAGCAGATTGTTGAGTATTGTCGAAGCAGCAACATCAGTGAAGAAGGTCTCGGAGACATGTTGGAGGAAGAGGCAGGTTAGCTGGAAAGTGCTTTCATTTCCTCTCAGTGGCCAATGTTAAAAGAAGTAGCAGCTCACTTTCAATGCAAAGTAATTGTTAGTACTACTTTTCTTTTTTTGAGTCTCTGCAGGTCTGAGTTGTTACAGATGGCAAAAAAACACACAAATTGAAGTCGTTAAATGTTTCTGAAACAAATCACAGTATGTAGTGATTGGCTCCGTTTATTTCAACATGCAAAACTCTTGATGCAAAGAGCAAAAGATACACGCTTACACCTTTAAACTCAAAAAGCTGGGCTTCTACAAAATGAAAAGCTCAGACTTTATACATCCATCCATATGTACACTTCGTATCAGCATACAAGGCTAGTATGTATAAAATCTCTTAAGAAGTGGTTTTGAGAACGTTCCTAAGCTTTGACTCATGACAATGAGGACTGCGGATCTTTTGAATAAAAAAAAAGCTAAAGAAAATATCTTTCCCCATGCTTGTTTGTATTGATTGTACTATATTATCACAGTTGGATAACAATATATTGATGGACTTAAATGCCACATGGAGCATATTTAAGTGATTCTCATCCTTCTGTTGAAGCTGCGAAGGTTTATCGCTTCCCCTTGTTTGAGAAAGGCTTCTGTGAGGAGCTGGTGGAGGAGCTGGAGCACTTTGAGCAGTCCTCCGCCCCTAAAGGAAGACCCAACACCATGAACCATTATGGGGTAATGTATGTGTTCCTGCAGGCGGAAACACCTTAAAGGACTATTTATTCCCCTGCTCAGTCATTTACATTTCATCGTTTTTGTGCCATGACTTTTAGATCTTTGGCTCCATTAAATATGTAGAACTCTGCAAAATATAAGAGGTGCATTCCAAGCAGGTACATGCAGGAACTTTGATAGATTTTCTCGATAAGTCAGGGAAATTCAAGGGTCATTTCACAGTAACATGCATATACTGCAAGTCTTTAAAAATTCAGTGCATCGTATGTCTTTATAGCCAAAATGTAGCCCTGCAGCTGAAACCTTAAACTAGGAAGATATACAATGTTGAAGCCGTGAAAGAGGTCTAACTAGAAGATCATGGAATAAAACACGAGCTCTACGTTCTATTATTCATGATATTCGGCTCTTTTTCTCTCCCGCAGATCCTCCTGAATGAACTGGGTTTTGACGAGTGCTTCCTCACACCCCTCCGTGAGCTGTACCTGCATCCGCTCACCTCCCTGCTGTACCCGGACTGTGGGGGGCGCTGTCTGGACAGCCACAAGGCCTTTGTTGTTAAATATGACATGAATGAAGACCTGGACCTGAGCTACCATTACGACAATGCAGAGGTCACCCTTAATGTTTCCCTGGGCAAGGACTTCACTGAGGGCAACCTTTATTTTGGTGATATGAGACAGGTGAACATATGCATATACTACTATTACTACTGCTACTGTTATTAGCACTATTAGCATGCAGACAACCACCACTTCTACTCTGTCTAGCATTATGTAATATGCAATATAATACAAATGAGATAACCATGCATTGCACAATATAGGTTATCTATACTGAAGCTTTAAAAGGCAAGCAATACAAATAAATTACAAGTCTGATCTAAATAGTTTACTCTACTGTATTTATGACTTAAGAGCAGGTGAAAAAAGAGAGGAATTAATTGCCTTTAAGAAAAAGTTTGGAAAGTATACCTTTTTCACTTCAGTAATTGTGTACCTATTGTTGTTCCAAAATAATTTCCTATGGTAGTGAAACGATGTGAAAGTCTGCTGATTAAAGTTTTCTGGCAGTTTAGAGCTACTGTTTTTGCATCTCAAAACTAAACTACCTGATATTTTGAATATATTATAACAGCTGTAATGGTGAGACGATTTTTGAAGTAATTTCTATCCGAAAAAAAAGCTAAATCTTGTGTAAAGTTAGTGGTTGTTTCCCCCTGCAGGTACCTTTAAGTGAGATGGAGTGTTCAGAGGTTCAACACAGGGTGACCGAGGGCCTCCTCCACCGGGGCCAACACATGCACGGGGCCCTGCCCATCGCCTCCGGCCAGCGCTGGAACCTCATCGTCTGGATGAGAGCCTCACAGGAACGCAACAAACTGTGCCCCATGTGCAACAGGAGGCCGACACTGGTGGAAGGGGAGGGCTTTGCTGACGGGTTCACCACACACTCTGATGCTCCGCTGAAAACTTCATGTGTGATGACGTGACACTGCTATCAGCTTTTAATAAAGCCGCTGTGGGATTTTCAAATTTGGCCCTATGAAATTTCAAATGATTTCGGAAATTATTTAAGATTGTCATTGTTGTAGAATTAATCAAGACTACACTAAAGGGAAATGACATTATTCTAATGTAACATTTTGACTGTATTCCATATTGGAATAATATTCATATTTATTATTTGTACCATTATTAACAGTAATTGTACTAAAATTCTGTGTTTCGAACGTGTGGTGTAGAGTCCTATTTTGTGACTTTATTGTCTCAAATATGATTCCAATATTATCAAACAGTGTGATTGTACTATATTTTGTGCTAAATAATAAAAAATGAGGGATACACCACTCTGAATATATCTCTTTCTTTGCCTGAAGTCCTCGTTTTGTCCCAGAAGTCAACATTGGAAATTTTAAACCAGTGTAATGTGCTTGTTTTGGACATATTTTTGAATGGCTGGTTGTAATTTAGTGTTTTCCATTTGACCAACTGTGTTTACTATTTTTGCAAATTGTGGTAGATCAGGAAAAATGGAAGTGAACACACTTTTGTGATGATGTGTGTCTAAGCCACTGTGTTCAACACAAGACAAACCACATGCTTTGGAATAACTGCATTTTAATTGCATATATTATATCTGTCAATTTCTCGTTACTGACATATGCATAAGTGTTGTGGTGGAAGTTAATTATGTTTTCATACAGAGTCTTCGAGAGTAAAAACGCAAATATAAACCCGTATGATACATCATGCATAATAAATCGATCCATTTCAACAACATCGAGTTTTTGGTTGTTTCTTTTTGTTCCAGGTTAATGTGCCAATGAGGAGTGTTGAACTGGAGGGAAACAGGGAAAGGAGAGTTGGTTCTCTGGGGTCAGAGGCACACTACAGCATATTCAAATAAACACCAAAACACAAATATGCTACCACAGTCGACTTTACAACGTCATGGTAAATAGTTCTGTTACTAAAATGGTGCTTGTTTTCACATTTCCTGCCTCAAAATCAAAGCCTGTACACACAGACCGACTGATGTGAAATGATTGTACAATAAGTTTTCACATTGTACCAATTTCAAGATTAGTTTGGATTTGGAGCAACTACATTAATAGTACAGTATCAATATATAGCAAATATGTATAACGATAAATATGTTCACATTAAATATATAATCCTATACAGCACATACAAACACATATTTCCTCTGTTATTACGGCCATTTACATTATACAAGTAAACAAATAAATGTTGTATTTAATATATTATTCAAAGCAAAAACTGTCAAAACTGCACCAATTTAAAAGCAGACAAGGCTAAACCATAAACTTCTCACACTGCGTTGATTGGATCGGTCCCACTTCAGTCGGTCTGTTAAGGAGTGAGTTTGCTCGCAGCCGCCACCTCGTACTGTCAGTGGGTCAGCACTGGCTGCATCGAGTAGTTTCCCCACACTGAGTTGTGCGATGTCCTGTCAACAAGACGTAGAGTCTGAGCTCTACAACGTGGTCTCACTGCTAATGTCCCGGGGCCGGTGGTGGTCGCTGTCCGAGTCGTAGTCCGACTCCATCTCGATCTTGACCTGGGGCACAGGGCAGGCCATTCCTCGGCCCATGGGCATGGCCGGAGACGACGGGCAGGAGATCTTCAGGTGGAGGGTGATGCTGAGGAAGGGCAAGCTCCAGTTACCAAATACACACAGAGACAAAAGCAATGAGGGGGCGGAGGGAGCAGAACGGAGAGGGCCATGTGGCATCAGGACTCCCACTCCAGCAGTGACGAGCAGGAGAAAAGTGACATGAGCTGCTGTAGTGGGAGCCTGTGCCCACAATGCCTTATGGTTAAGACTGGGATTGGTGACTGGGAAAGGATTTATACCATCAACATGGAAATGTGCCCTTTGCCAAACCTTCACTCCAAGAGAGACACATTTAAGATTCCAATGGAGCAAACATCAATCCACATTTTCAAACCTGGAAAAACTACATGAACATGAACTTTATGTTTAAGTTCAGATGCCAAAAGTAAATGGAGCACCGTTACAATGTAATGTGACTAGTGACAAAATAAAAATGTGACCTACGGTATCTTGATTAACTGACTTCACTTTATCAAATGAGAAAATCCGGATTTCGTTCATATAAATCTTCAATAGTTCACAAAACGAAACTAAAAATACTTTAACGTTTACCTCGAAGCAAATTTATATTCAACTTGTTACACTGTTGAAGTCAGTACATGTTGTAACATTATTTGTTCATCAAATGACTGAAAGCAGAACTTTATTTGAAAGCGGTATCTTTAAAAAACAAAAAAACAGATGGATTTGTTATGTTTGGTGATCGAAATGCATTCAAGGCAGATATAAAAGCATAAAAGAGAATCACATGGCGATGGTTTCTACATCTTAATACACAGTTGAAAACATAATTCCAATTCAAATTAATAAATAATAAATTACAGTCAATTCCAAACCATGCCTCTTTCAAAGCAATGCAGACATGAAGCACACTATTGAAATTCTGAATCTCCCACAAAGGAAAAATAAAAACAGGATCTAACTAAGTATTTGTGGTTAAATGTTGAGCATATTGAGAAACAGTGATGAGAAACAGCCTCTCCAGCTGCACTTTCAATGCAAACATCTCCATTGAGACTGCTGCAGCTCCAGTTGAGGGTAGTTCAGAGAGCACAAAGCTCGGGCTACATTTCACATGCAGGCGTGCGCATCACGGACTGATTTGCTAAAGTGATTCATCACATGGAGGAAAAAGAAACAACCAAAACAATGATGCTTGTTGCATGTTGATGATCATACATTTGTGTACAAACTGGCCTAAAATAAATCCTTTCCATGTACTGGATATATACAACAGGCTTAATATACCACACATTATTTTTATTCATCTATTTAAATTCCATATATGTGAATCCAAACAAAGAACCCTGACCAATGGCTTTGAGACGCAGGGCAAACTACACATTTGTAGGTCTTCAACCATCACCTCAAAGTCACCGCCTTTCAGAAAACCTCAAAACTAACAACACACATGAATGAAGAATTGCAACATGCTGAGTGTTAGAGCGCAGTGCGCATCCTGCAAGACATTTGGCTTTTGGCACACGACGCAGGAAGAGTAGCAGGAGGAGGTTGCAGTAAATAACATCAATGATCTGCATTGCCTTAAAGTGCATGGAGAGGAGACTGATCTCAAACGTGACAATGAGGGGAGGCTATGATACAACATGTGTTACGTGTCTGGAAATGCACATGTCTGCAAACAAAAGGGACAATTTGTTTAAATGCACATTTATTCTTAAAACCTGACAATGAAGGAATATGAAAGTACCACTTGCATTGCATTGTTGAGATGGTAAACAACACAGTACACAACTCATTCGGGCTAATAGTTTGTTTTTCATGGGAAAAGACACCATTATATAATGCAGTGCAATAATATGTCAGAAGGAGGGCTTTTATGGACTACTTTCATGCTCCAGTGTCTATCTCTGTGTCTGTGTTTGCTGTGATCATTTAACTAATGTGAGGCTTTGAATTAAAATGTGTCAATTTGGGCCTAATTTTAAAGGCTCAGTTTAACACCGGAACAGTTGCTAGTTTTTAATATATATGCGTCAAATAGATTTCTGCTTCCTTACAATGTAGGTGAATGAAATTTAGTTTGTGGAATTTACAAACCTCAACCCCACCTGCAAAAGTCTATTCCACACGAGTTGGTTGACTGAGATGTAACTAAAACTAGCTTTACTATGTACCTTTTTTTATTTATTATTATTTTATTTAAATTTGTGTGAACTGACCCTTTAATCTGTGCATATACTGTGCATGACACACGTTTCCCATGCACGTGTGTGCGTAAGTGCGCGCGTGTGTGTGTACGTGTGTACGTGTGTGCCTGTGTGTGTGCGTGCGTGTGTGCGTTAAAGAGCACTGTGTGTGTCAGCAGCCTCGCAGTACGCTCCCCACTGAGACTGCTCAACATCAGAACACACAAGGTCTTTGTAGGGGATGTGCAGTTTGAGGACACAGTACCTGCGATCCAAGTCTGAATCTGTGCTGGGTGAGTGGTTGGAGTAGGCGTGACACTTGTCCTGCAAGCAAACACGAACACACAATGAAGAGCCAAATCACCAGAAAACCTGTGTCATGATCCATCATTACTGCAGGGGGCAGCAGACGCTTGAGTTCCTCACCTCCTCCTCACTGTCGTCTGGTTTGGCCTTCTTCTTGTCCTTGTCCTTTCCCTTCTTTTTAGTGTCATCCTTCTTCTTCTTCTTCTCTTTCCCAGGAAGGAGGTCGTCTACCCAGGCCAGGTCGTGCTGGGAGAAGACCAAGTCCAGCATCTTTCTGACGACCATCAGACCCAGAATCTGAAGGGTTCAACACAGAGATACACTGAGAGACAAGCCACATTTGAACATCTCATATCCAAGTTATGGGCCAATTATGATTTAGCTGGCTGACAACATGAATCACTGGTATACATTGCTGTAATCAGATCACTTCCTCTTTTAATCGGTAAGACTCTTTAAAAGTGACTCGATGCCTCTTTTTAATTCTTTACAGTTACAAAGATCTGAACAATCAATTTTCAAATGGATATTTCATTTGAAAATGCTGGTTGGTTCACTCCCTCCGTGGGCCTCTCTTCCTCCACCCACAATACAACAACACAGGATTTTTATCAAATGCCGTATTTGCAAATGTGAGCATTTGATCACATACCATAATAGGGAAGATAATGGCCAAGAAGGTGGATTTGAGGGTCCAGAGCACAGCCAGGCATGCGATCTGGACCAGTGTGAACAGGTGAACCTTCCTCAGAGGAACATGACGGAGGTAAGCGAAGTCGGGCTGGTGCTTCGACGGCATCATGTACAACTTAATCCTGTCCCAGAACTGGAGATCAGACACAGGGAGCAAGGGGAGGAGAAACATGTCTGAATAGCACAGGTTACTTCCATGCAGAGCTCCATGGATGATGAATCACAAATCATGATGTGTCACAGCTCAGCTTCCTCAAACTGGAGGGGAAAGTATTTGATATCTCCTGTTTATTCATTCCACATTTGCACATATGCATATATGTCTAAAGACACTATGAATCCTGTCTGCCCGCCTGCTTCTTTGTTTGGCAGCTTTAATAAGCCGCTGCCCGCCTGCTGTCAGAAATGCAATGAGGAAGATGTCTAGCCACACTAATTTAATTTACTATGATAAACAACATCAACAGCTGGCACACAGTGTACCTGGATTCCACTGAGGGAAGCTACGCCCATGTAGAGGAAGACACCATACAGCACAGGCATGGGGATGTACTACAAGCAGCAAGAAGGCCAGAAAACATGTTATTACAGCCATAATTCAGACAGGTTTATAGCAGCGATGCTCTGAGAGGCAAGTGAGAAGTCTGATCTAATTGTTTTCTCCTGTGAATGACTTAAGAACAGGTGAAAAAAACTTTCAACGTTCCTGAAAAAAATTATAATCTAAGTGTCACATGATCTGTCACAATTATTGTAATACTGCCTTTGGCCACAAGAGGCTTTTTTACTTCAATCTCTTGTGGCCAAAATTAGTATTACAACAATAAACTCTAAAATGACCATGATAAATTAAACATTTTATTTTTCAACTGTTATTGTCACAATAGCACTTTTCCTAATGACTCATTTAATGTCACATTATGATGCACTTTTCATTACATATTAACTTGACCTCTAGAGGAGCTTAAAAAGAGAAAAAAAAGACCACACATCCATTATTTTTTAAGGAAAAGTTTTGTTAAAAAGTAACCTATATTTAGATGGTTTAGATTAAAAAATCTGAACAAACACGTGATTCATCCACTTTACACTTCATACCTTTAATACTGGAGCGAGGAAGATGGAGACTCCAGTGAGGGCAAACACCAAAATTCCTGTCATTCTTTGTTCTCTGTATATTAGACATTGAGGAAATATACACAAGAGACTGACAAGTTAATTTCACACGGCTTCTCTCTTTCAAAATTTCGATTTCAAAGGACTTCACAAAGGGTGTGTCTCATACTGTGATATTGCCGGTATCAGCCTCGAGGTATTAAGTCACAGTTGTCTTTTTATTACTGTGTTTTTTATCTTATTGACGACCGACCTGACCCCGAGGAACTGAGGCTGCTCTCCGGGAGCGCTCGACTCACTCTCCATCTTCAGAGAGTCGATGTGAGCGATGGAGATGACGGTGGCAGCAACGTACCAGGGCAGGCCCATGAAGGAGCAGACGGCCATCAGGACGCCCACCCAGAACAGATCCAGGTGGTATCCGCAGCCTTTCTGCCGGGGAAATTTGATTTGTTGTTGTGTGAATGTTACACTGTCTGTGATGGGTTTTTTTTCTTACTGAAATACATTTTGTTGATAAATTGATTCAATCAAACAAAGTGCAATATATAAGAGGTGGAAACATGCAATAATACCACTTCGCAATCAATATACCTTGAGTTTATTCTCCTTGCGGTTAACAATGACGGCACTGATCTGCTGGTCCATGAAGATGAGGATAGTGACGAGCAGCGCAGGGACAGAGCTGGCCACGTAAATCCACCACGGGTTCTTCCCGAATGGCATCACCAGCCAGCCACGACCCGGCCGAGTTGGCTAGTGGGAGATGAGAGGTCACTTTATTTCAATAACGGAGCGGCCCATTGGCACAGTGGTACATGCACATTTTAGACAGAAATCAGTATGTATGAAGGAATCATTCAACATTTTGGGACAGACATCCGTTTCCTTGATAACTTTCTCCTGGCTTCAGCTTCATGTTTCATGAACAGATAGATATAAAACATGTATAAATCTTCTCATTTAATTATCAGCAAGAAAGCATATAAGTGTATTTATCAAAATGTGAAACTATTCCTTTATAGCTTAGATCATCTAGTGTGGGAAATCACTTGTTTGTCGACTAAAATAAATAAACAACAATGATTTGCTTTAGTTTGCGTTGTCAAAAACGTTGTAATTTATAGAGAATAGTTATGAACAAACCTAAGTTTGAAAATAGGTACCTTAAATTCTGTGGGGACGATTAGCTTCGGGGTTTTGAGTCCCAACAACATATCAAGCCCCACGAACGTCATGATGGACATGAAGATAGAGAAGTCACTGATGAGTTTCCTCAACTGACGACAGACAAAGAGAAACCAAAATTAGAAAAATAAACATTTCTTAACAGGACTGCAGAGACACAGACTAATAGGAAACAACTCTTCTAGGCAAACTCTATTAACATCGCGAGAGGGCCTTGGCGGAGGTCTGCGCTCTACAAGTGCCCTTCTAGTTTCCTAAAGCTTTGGTTCCCTTAATGACTCTGCTGACACTGATTTCTGGTCTCACAAACAATACCATTCTTATATAGAGGGACACAAACACATAGTTTGTTTGTATGTCATTAAAGCCATCACAATCATCTGGTGAGTCAAACTAGCTGCTTTTTGACAACAAGACTTGAAGCTCTGAGGTTTCTTTTCACTTTTTGGTCAATTTGACCACAAATGGAGCGGAACAGGCAGCCTGACGAGAGGATTGAGTCCAAGTTGGAACAGTCGAGTGCAATGAGTCCAATCTTATTTAAACTAGACTCATTTTACTTATTTTAAAAAGTATGTTGAAATATATATTTTGTATTCATTTAAGAAAATTCACAGATGGACTGACAGATCAATTTGTCACCTTGGTGGGGAAGTAGCGACTGAACTTGAACTTCTTGAGGGTGACAGTCATGGAATAGGTGCCGAAGAAGAGGATGAAGGACATGAGGGCCAGATCAGGGACGAACTTGCAGGTCTTTCCCACCAGCGAGCCTCCGTACTTGAGACACTCCTTCTTGCTCAGCTGGCTCCAGTCCAAACCTGTCACATTCAACTGGGATGGTGGTTGGCAGTGGTGGGGAGACAGGAGAAGATGATGAAGAAGAACGAAGTGTTTCGACACAGACGTAGAGATGAACGTAAACACAGACAGAGTGGAAATTGTCATCACAGATGTGAAGTTGTAATCCAGAGTGAGACGAGATGATGGGTTCGATGAAAGAAACAAACAAAGGAGAGAAAGAGGAGAATAAAGCGACTTCTTCGTCAGACAGAGTTGATGATACTTGGTTTGGCTGTAAACAACACAGGAGGCTCTTTTATGACATTGAGGGCTAAAATACAACCCCAGTAATTCATTCTGGGAAAAGCTGATGTTTCCGACCCTTTAAACCTTCAGCTTGAAATACAATGCACCAAAATAGCAGCCCCGTCCCCTAAAAATGACGTTCTCATAAAGAAGTGCATTGTGAATTGCGTTTCGAGGGAAACATATTTTGTCGTGGATTACGTTTATTTTTTTTATTCCACGGAAGTCCTCGTAAAGAGGAAGTCAGGCTGATGGAGGGACCACTAAACACTTTTGGTGTTTTAGGCATTTTAATCCAAACAATTTTTTTTACTAAACCTAATAACTAAGAAGTTTTTTTGTTTTGTTTGTTTACTACGTGTTTGAAACTGTTCCATTGTGAAGAAAATACGTTTCCCCTTGAAACGCAGTTTCGTTCTATGGGAAGGCATTTTTGGAGGAGATAGGGTTGTATATAGAGGCAACAAAATGAAAAGGGAATGAAAACAAGTACTTACCCCAGAGACACTAGAGCTGTTATCTGGTATTGGAACTAAACCATTGAAGATCATTGCAGCCACTGTGTATGAGTGGGAGAGAGACGGGCAGAGACAGGGAGGTAATGAGACAGCAAGTGAAGAGGGGGTGAGGAGGGAAACAAAAGGAAGAAAAAAAAAAAAAGGCAAAAGACAATGAGAATCCAGCCGCTGGACATTGCAGAGAGCACTCGACAGGCTCATGCAGACAAACAAAGAGGTACTCACTTCCAAGAGACGGTAGGCAAATTGTTGGCGAAAACAAACGAGAGACAAATCAGTTACAGAATTTAATGTTTACAAAAATGACCTCAAATCCCTGCCATTTTCAAAGATAGTATATAGATTCGATAACGTCTGTGAATTGGTACATTCTCATGCAGTTCCAAATACAAAATGTATCTATCTACATAAACACTATAGTTTTCAAAGGACCCTTTCTATTCGGTTATTATAGATATATACTGAACGGCACATTTTATATATTTTTAAACTCTTTCTACACAAACTTAAATGTATACTTGCCATTACTGTCCTGCAATTGTGTGTTACATATTAGCCGGAATACAAGCCAATATTATATATCTGCATAAGCTAATAGCAGCTGGTACAGTATATTGTCCGAGGCAACAGTATAACCACAGATAAATGCAAACATGTATTTATACTTCACAATTGTCCTTGAATGCACGAAAAGGAACAATCTAGACGAAAAACACATCTTTTCGACTATACCTTGAGTAGGGAAGGTAGCGCCGTAGTAGCACTTTGGTAGCACTTAAATGTCTCTTACTGATAGCACTTTGTAGTTTAACACTTTAGTAGCACTTAAATGTCTCTTACTGATAGTACTTTGTAGTTTAACTTTATTGAATAAATTGTACTTGCTTGTTGTTCTGAGTTTGGACTCATGGTTTAATGCACTTATTGTAAGTCGCTTTGGATAAAAGCGTCAGCTAAATGACATGTAATGTAATGTAATGTAATCTACAAAGCAGCTTCTGCTTGCAACTGTTTCACTCCGATTGAAGGAAAAATATATATATAGCAGCGAATTGTTCTCACTGTGATGGATCTCAAACGTCTCAAGTTAATATTATATATAGCAATACAGCCGGAAATTAATTCGGAAAAGTACGTAATTGGCGGCAAATTCTGATTTGGAAAAGGAAGGCTACCACCCTTCACTGATGATAACTGGACTTTCTAGGCTGATATGATACAAGTTGTTCAAAATCAGTTCAGTGCAGCTTAAAAATGAACTGACATTTTTTCCAACACTGTCCGATAACTAGTCGTTAATGTGATGACAACATATTCTCACTCCTCAATTCGATTGACTTGGTTTCACACAGGACTTCTGACTCAAAGTCCCATATTTGTCGATAGTAGACTCCTGTACAACCTGCATGCCTCGGATGTAAATTAGCATTCTTGATAACTCTGGCAGGTTTATATCTTTTTATATTTTATAGTGATGTTCATTAACATGCTCTGTCTCTACAAAATGAATCAGTCTACTGAGCCCAAAAGGAGCCACTTGTAGCCACACCTCCCCCTTGTGGATAAGCCCCCTGCATCTCCCCGAGCCAAGGGGTGAACTCACTCAGGTCTGGAGCCAGGCATTCGCACTTGTAGGTGGTGACGTAGTCAGGCTTAAAGTCGGTGTTGATGGGGTAATATTTAAAGGAGCCCACCATCTTCTTGATGGCATCAGAGATGAAGATGAAGGAGATGAGGCTGGAGAAGCCCTCCTCGGTGAAGCGTGTCATGTATTTAATGATGTAACTGGCATCTGTAGCTACCAGGATGAAACACTGCAGGCAGGAGTGCATGCCGATCCACAGACGCAGCTCCATATAATCTATGCCATTGTTCCTTTGGGAGTCAGAGAAGCATGGTGAATGCATTGATGAAGGGAATTCACGGATACAACCATACAACACAAACATATCCAATGCTAGTCTGTTGCACATATATCATATGTATTTATAACATGGCATGGCATTTGGCAATTAGAATGGCCATATGACATTATACAGTTATATAGTTGACTTGTGTGCGCTCGCAAGAGTTTCATATACATACCAGTTTGGGAGGACTAAATCATATCTCTATTGGTTTTCTGCCAACTTTAAAGTTTCTTCTTTTAATTGCCTTAAGATCAAACCCTCTAGATAATGTAGCGATCATTTCAAGTTGTTTTGTTCACCTAGCAATGCAGACAACTAGTGAATGTGTGTTAGATATAAGCTTGAAAGCTTATATCTAGACAGCTAGAAAAACCGACGTCTATAGACTTTGATAACCGGTACATATGTATTATGAAGAAGGGTCATATATTGTAGAGCAGGAAATTCAGTTGTGTTTTTTCTTTATAATGGGATTATCTAATAATCCTCTAAATGAAACTAAGAAGGTTGTCGACAGTACTTAGTATTCCCACTTTGTCGGTCTACTGCAAAATCATTTGGCTCAAGAAGCTCACTTGCTGAATTCAAACAGGAGCTTTTCAAAGATGAGGATGGGTCCAGTGGAGCTGAGTATAATGAGGGGCTGACCGCTGAAGAGACAGAAGACAGAGCCAGCCAGGGCTGTTCCCAGGAAACTCTCCATCACACCCTATTGGAACGGAAAGAGAAATGGGGGTGAGGAGAGTTAATATACTGTTAGAAGATCGTAGAAAGTATACTCGCTAAACATAACCTGCTTAGACGCTGTATGTAGAATGGTCACTCAAGTATTATATAATCGTTCCTGTTTAAATAGGACCGACACATGAAACTAGAGGAGGGACCGGGCTGCTTCCAGCTTTAGAGTCTGGAAGGCACTTCTGCTATCAGTGGACAAAAACAACAAAAAAACAAAGAAAACAGCGAAAGTTGACCTAGAAAAATCCTAAGAAATTGGGAGTGATTGCATTAACCACTGTGACTGTTTCATTGAGTTGAAATTGTTGTACTTGACCGAGGCCTTACCATTGTGTAAGTGTCTGGGACCCAAACTAGAGACTCTGGTTCTTTAGACTAAGCTAACCTTCTTCGGTGTCCATAAAAAAGTGTGACGACCGACTTTACCAGAGGAACTTAAGGTAAGTTCCCTGGGTGAAGACTGTGTGCAGTGTTACTCAAATTGGTGAATATAATAAAATAAAATGGCCATTAATATGGTACAGATGTTACTATGTAAAGGGTTTGTTACACCTCACTGAGAACGCCTAGGCCTAGGCCGTAAAAGAGTCTCAGAAAGACAATAATTCCAAAAATCCTAACGTTTTAACTACAGGGTGAGATAAAAGGCCGAAGGTATTTACCGACACCTTTGAGGGACACTATTCCCTTCAGGTTGGTTGGCTACTAACGGGGTTACCAACGTTAGTAGCCAACCAACCTGAAGGTGCAAGCCTGCCTCTCCTCTTCTTTCCCTGGGGAAGGACCCGTTCACGTTACAATACACATTGTTGAGGAATGTGTGTGTGTTTTTATGTATGAGTGTGTTAATGCTTGTATTGGTGCCAAGGTATTGATGCAGGAATAGGAAAAGGGAGACCTGGTTTGATGCAAGTACCAAATGAGCTAAAAATACTCTTCACAGTGCAGTGGAGCCTGAGGCTTATTTATGAAGCCAGACACTCTTTGGCAAGGAGAGGTTCATAATAGAGTCAAAAGTATCACTGTTTTATGACTGAGAAGCTTAAATTGAATTAATGATGATATCTCGTAGTTTTTCTCAATTGTTTAAATATGCCTGACAGCATGTGTATAACCCTTTGTGTCAGAAGTGCAAATCTAATTGATAAACCACTTTACATAAATCACTTGCTCTGTTTCTTAAGTTTGGCACCGTCATTCTGTTTTACCTGGTAGTTGTCGGTAGCATCTCCCAGCAGACCACCAAAGGTGATGGCGTTGGTGATGCAGCCCAAGTAGATGAAGAGCACTGCGGAGATGGACTGAATGTGGAAACCCTCATAGATATCACTCGGCAGCCATGGCAATTTCCGCTTTATGTCCAGGTATAGACCACCACAGAAGCTAATATTGCACGGAAAAACACAGTGGTTAGGATGCTTAATAAAAAATTATCAAGCCATTAGATCCGGATGAAATCACATTTGGTTTATTGGCAGTCCATGCGGCCTGGACTACCTACCGTCCAGTGAATGCCAGCTCCTCGCCAAGCTCATGTTGAGGTGGCATCTCCTCGTCCTCAGCCTGGCCTCCTCCTCCTCCAGCTGTACCGTTCACCTGCCCCAGCTCGTTCAAGGAAAACACTGACTTCCTACAGAAAAGATACATACAACACAGATGGGAGTAAATATGAGGAGGAAGGGGTGAGCAATTCATTCATGTATGTTTATTAAAGAGCTACTCCATGATGTTATTAGTGCTGTTTTAGAGGCTTTTCACCCCTGCAAGCTTTGGCTGCTGTTATTGCTCCCTGCATAATGCTTCATTCAGGAATCAATTTATTTAGCTACCGTCTAAATCTTTGATTTCAGTGAAGGTTTGACTTTGTACAACTGCTGTTGGCAAATAGCTCATTGTGCAACAGACAAAGAAGCTGAGAGCTTTATGTGCATTGCGGATGCGGGTAATAAAAAACTCCAACCTTTTGTCAGCTGAGGGAACTTTCTTGGGCGGCTCAATGCGAATTTTGGGATCCCATTCTCCCGGCGGCAGCACAATCACCTCATCCAGAAACTCATCAATGCCTGCGATGAGGTCCTCGCGATCTCTGGCCTTGTAAGCTACATCACTGAAGAGCTGGGAGATGGAGAGATAAAAGGTGAGGATTTCACCATTTTAATTAGCTTATAGCATGGTGATAGTGATCAGTATATGTACGGCTCTAATACTCTTTGGCATCCTCTCGGATGGCCTCCGAAGACTTGACCATATACTGTAGAAGCTAAATCAACATTTTGACCTCAGTCAGTGACTAATCATGCCCTTGGAACACTGTGAGCCTAGTGCACAGGAGCATAAGCAAAGGATTGATTCTCATTGGCAATATATATCCAGTCTTTCTAAATGGTCACTGCATGCTGCACAGATAGCAGGTCATCAGAACAGTAAACCAACATAAGAGCACTAACTAAATATCATAGTAAAACATTTTTTTAATTAAACGCAGCAGGTATCCCCCCACCCCGAGAGTGGTAGGCTATGCGCTGCCTTAACTGAATCCCACACAAACAGCTTCTTGATTCTGGTCTTTAGAACAATCACTGAATGTGTTTGAGTCTTTGCAGCAGAGTTTCTGGATTGACTTAAATCCTGCTAATAACTGCACATGGGATTCAGACACTCTCATTGTTAATGTATGTAAATGATTAAGTGGGCGCTTTCTGAAACCATTTAACGTCCAGTGTTGGAATCTTGATTTATCTGCCTCTTTGTCAGTTAGCTATTTTGTGGGGCACATATAGACGAAGTAAGCACCGAAATATAAACCCAGAGAGAATTTTGTCATTGGATTGATGAGGAGGCATTCGTATAGATCCATGTTAAAAACAACATACAAAAGCGACTCTGTGAGGCTGTGCTTGATCACAATGACAATGTTGACATGCTTTGCAGGTCACCATGTTAGCTTAGCGAGTTAATTTGACCTCCTATTAGGGTGCCAGATGCAGTTGGGGTCAACTTGCCACTGACCACTAACCTTACAGTGTTTGATTGTGGAAGGTGAACATACTATTTTTGCGCAAAACTGTGGGAATCTAAAATAATAGCCTATTATTTCTCTAATACTCGCATCTGCTATGTAAATACACACTCCCATTAACAAGCCACGGGTGACTCATTATCCCAATAGAAGCCCTGCTCCTAACTGATGCTTAACAATCAGCATCACCTCCAGATGCAATTTAAACACAATTACATGGCACATACATTTTAGTTCCAACTCCAGCACAGTAAATGACACTCCAACAGGTTTAGTTTGACAGCTACAGTGTCCGCATGCGCTGTCTAATGTCATGGAAACAGCATATTTCAATACACAATGACACTTACGTCATCCACCATTAGGGTTGCTATGGCTCGGCCGATCTCATTATATGACTTGGCTTTTCCTTGCGGTCCCAAGAGAATAAACAAGAATCTGTGTAATAATGAGACAAACGTGAGGCGTGTGCTGCGATGGCAGGTGTCTCTTGTTGTGTGGAATTGAAGAAGCAAAAGACTGCAGATCCTTTTACCTGGTGGGAACAGGGACCTCGGTGAGACCTCCTAGTGTTGTAGCCTGGGCCAGGCGGACAAAGGCTACAAAGGGTTTGGTCAGAAAATCCACTTCTCCCACCAAGACGTTAGATGCCTCTGCATCTCTGGGTATTTTCTTCATGAATTTATTTTTTAGCTACAAAAAGTGGAGGGACAAAGATAGAACATATTAAGACATCTTTTATCAGTGCATGTATGATTTATGGTGTTTATTGTGTTTGCATTTTTTTCACAATTAGACTGCGACATTAGTGCAAACCTTTTAGATAATCAATGACTCACTATTAAATGATTCCAGCTTCTAAAATGTCTGCATTTGCTGCTTTTCTTTGTCACATGTGATAGTAAAATGAATGCACTGGTTTCTTATTATTTTCTGACATTCTATAGAAAAAAAGCAAGAAAACAATAGGCCAATAAATCAATAGTTAAAATAAGTATTACATGCAGCCGTAGATTTGCAGCTGCAATGACTGGATCTCCCCACATTGATCATAAAGTGTCATCCTTATCATTTGTTAATAACAGTCTCTCTAAACCTGGCAGTGAATCGGTTAGGGTGAAATTTGCAAGATAACAACCCTGGGTTTTTTCATGAGCATTGAACAGCAGTAATGAGAGAGGCAAAACACGAGTGAAAGAGGGATGGCGAGCTAACCTGACCTGTCTGATTGCATGTCAAGGTGTGGCAGGATACTGGATGGCAGCACAATAACACTCAGTGTTGAAGAGCCTTTCCAATAACACGCAGTCCCAATCTATGGTTACATGTGAAGGCCAAGCACGCGGACTGGACAACGAGATCCATGTTTTTCCAGGTGCCCATTCAATATTGACACACACACACACACACATGCTGTAACAAGCTAGCACAAGCAGGCCTGTAAATACAATTCGAACGTCCAGACAACCACTCGTAGCTGTACTTGGAACTGCACACCATAGTTGAACCAACAAATAACATGTTTTCATTAATTAGTTTTTGAACATTGGTCATCGCTGTGAATGGCACTTAATCCTGACCTGTCTGTTCCAAAGCATGGAAGCCTAATCCAAGCGATAACAGCACACCCTCGCATCGGTCCAAGCATGTGTCTCTGGGTTTAAGCCACAATATTGCATCGGCCCCACAAATGAGTGAGTTATGTGCTTGCATGCTTCCTCTATCACAAGCTGTCACCTTCACCGGCAACAGCAATGAAAGATGGATGACACTCAGGACTGAGCTGGTTCTCTCCAATCTGATTCAACACAACACTCATGCCTTACTGAGACATGAAATAGGTAATCTCTTCAATAAAAAAGCAATAGAAAAGCCACAAAGAAATACTACAGAACTACTAGAAATAGCTTTGATGCAGATAAATAGACATTTTGCTATTATAAAAGACAAAACAGGAATTTAATCGATGAAGCCTAAACCCTACAACTATAAAATACACTTGTTTTGAGGAAATGTTGATTTTGAGATTGTTAAACCAAATGATCGTTTATTACCTCACTCAATATGACTCTCTAATGTGTTAGTCCGGTACATAATGCTTAAGTATATGCAGCAGATTAAAGTCGTCACCTGGTCTGTGCTGGGAGTATCTGCAATATCATTCATACTCCTACTCTGGGCGTGACCTGGAGTTCAAAACAACAACAACAACAACAACAACAACAACAACAACACCAGTTATAACATCTTAAGTACATGCAATATATTATAGATTATTTATGATCCAACAAACTGTAAAATTAGCTACACAATTACAAGGTTAAGCAAAACGAGTCATTTTTGTACTACTTCTCTTCCATCTTAACCACATTGGGCCAGTCATGTAAAACAATATACGACTTAGAAATTAGGGAACAATGCATCCAGTTCAATTCAAACTGCTTTATTACACCCAATTGTTGAGATGCCAAGACTGGTTACTTAAAATAGGTTATTGTACCACAAAGGTAGTGAGCACTCTTTACATTTTGAGGACTTTAATAACTTTTAAATTGGGATGAGTAAACAAATGTTGGTCCATGTGAGTTGGAATGAGTGGGTGAAGGGGTGGAGTCCATCGTTCTGATCATGAATTACAGATCAATATGGCTGACTCTGGCCTGTGAGTAAATAAGTAGGTCAATTTGATTTTGGGCAGTGAATGCCATTCCTTTCTGATAAGCAGAGGCAATTCCAGGATTAAAAAAATGAGGTGGCACAGGGGAGACCAAGAACCAGTCAGGGGGGCACCATGGGAAATCAGAAATAAATATAGCGTTGGAAATCGGCTTCGAAAACATTGGCCATGATTTTTAGGCTCTGGCACAGTGCCCTAATACATGTGGTCTTGCATACAAAGTTGCACTGTGCACTAGACCTGGAATCAGCTGGCACTAAAGCCCAATGACATTGGGGGGCACCAGGGGGTCAATCATATTTTTTTGAAAGGGGAGGGGCACACCCCTGCTGACAAGATGGCGTTTTTTTCCTGATTAAAGATAGTCAGTATAACTATGATTGTGAAGTGAAGGAGTCACGGTGTAGAAGTCCACAGTCTCTGTGTCAAAGCTGCTGGGGGTCAATTGGTTTAGAGCTCTGTTATGAGGTTATATGCCGTTTATGAGGTTTTCTCCTGATTTAAATTTTTTATTTGTTTAACCCTGTATTTACATGAATAAAAACCTAATATTGTTAAACCTTAAAAACATTACAAAGATGTATCTAACCATAATGCACAGCCATGCATGTAAACCACAAACTGTGAACTTATAGACAGACACTCACGCAGGCGACCATAGTTGGCAGACTGCTGTTTCATTCGGAGGTCCTCTGTGGATCGATTAAAGTTAGCTATTGGCCCTGGACCTGTCCCCGGACCACCTCGGGGCCCTACATTACGATCTGGCAAGGGAAGGGAAACATAAACAGACACAAACAGTAACAGAAGGGTGGGGTGGGGGGTTGGGGAGGGGTGCTTTATGATTTGTCTTGCAGTAGGTGTCCTGCCCGGATGAGATGAGGAAATGCTACAGCGGTAATTAACTCATCAAACATTAATACATCCCATGTGGAGGATGTGAGCCTTGTTGACTGCAGGAGTGCGTTCATTCATTTACCGTGAGTCCAATTTATGCATAGTAGATTTCTCAGAAGCTGCACACTTTTACAAGGAACCAAAGTGGAGTAATCATTGATAAATTGATAAATACAAAAAAAATGCTATATGCTATATCAAATAATGAAATGATGTTATTTTGTGTGATGTCGTAATGCATGCTCTCCACCATTGTATGTAGTATTAATTAATCATGGAAATATGGGTCCCATAATGTATTTTGTTCTATTAGATAAAGCTAGATGATCATTTCCAATAGCTATAGAACTGGACACTCACTGGAGGAGGAGCTGGACTTGCCAATGTCGGCTAGCGAGCGGTGGATTGGCTTCTTGGTCTGGTGTCGATGTTTCCTCAGCAGGACAAAACTGATTTTCTCTCTTAGTTCAGGAGATATCATGCCTTCCTCTATCTGTCGCTCAATGATGTCATCTGAAAATGGACACATTCAAATTTCACATGAGGAAATGTGGCATTGGGATCCAGTTTTCCCAATTACACGCGTTCGCACATTGTATTACTGTAGTTTGTTACCATATCAAAGATTGCAGTCTACGTTGGGTGCATAACCATGTATACAGTCCTGCTGGACATGTGGTATTGGTCTAAAGGTATGCTACCAGGTAACGTTAACGGTAAATTGAGGTATAAGCAACAACATCGATGTATATGCATATAAAAACATGTTATATGGAGCTGCAACCAGTGGTTGTTTACTTTTGCTGCAAACTAGAAAACCCTATATAATTGTTGTCCTTGTTTCATTTTCTATTGACTATTTTAATTGATTTATTGACCACTCCACCCATACTAATGCATCTGCAGCCTCCGCTCTAGCATATGGCGAGTAGTATGGGGAAAGGGGGAAAAGCACGAGTTGGCTGCTGTTTCACGCAAATATCAACAGGGAAAGTTAAGAAGTTGTTATGGTAGGGATATGCATACAGCTGGATTCTCACAAGTGGACCCTTTATTGTGTTCCAAGATGATTCAAATAGACCCTGTAGTTGTAGAGATGAACTCTATTTATTTTTGATCATGCCGTTTTCGAGAGAGGCCCAGGGTTCAAGATGTAGTCCCTTCCAGCCTGATCATCCAGAGCAGACAACACCTGACTATACAGTATTTCACTTATGGGTTTTTGGAGGGAGCTGAACTTCTGGTGCACTGACGCAGTTTACCTTTGCACAATCTCTAAAACAGCTGACTTCCCGTGCACATCGCCACTCAACTAGGGAAGGGTTTGCTTACGAGATATTAGCTAACATTATGTTACAAGCTGACACAAAAATGTATCTGGGCAAAATGTAGTACTCAGTGGCTGTGAATGTAATATTAACAGTGACACACAATGATGAATGCAATAATCAAGAAAGCAAAATATATCTCACCAATTATCTGCGGTAGTGAGTAGCCTTCGAGGTCCAGCAGCACGGTTCCCGTCTGGAGACACGTCCTGAGCTCAAACAGACTATGCAGGGACAGCGTGGACACGTGTGGCTTACTCCACCTTTCTCCTCCCTCTTCAACCTTCTCTTCAAACTTTACCCACCTGAAGGCAACAAAACCACACAGAGAAGTGACAAATACACAACTGTGGAGATGTCACTGAGCTCGGCATGGTGGTGCCCATTACTCAGTCTGTGGTTTGAGCGTGCAGCTCCCAGACATGACACCGTATACATAAGTAGCAGGACGGTGCTTGTGGAGAAGAGCAGAGACCTCAGTTCACTCATGGAGGAACGTGGTTAATGTTATTAATGTCAAATAATCACTTTTATGACCTTTCAAACTCAATCTGATTTTGTAACACACAGTTTGACAATGGCAATTATTTTCATTTTGGCTTGTGTGGTCTGGGGGTTAATTTAGCATTAATGTAATCCATAATTAATTTTGAGTAGGCTGTGGAATAGGAAGTTGATAGTGTTTTTCCTACATTGTTTTTTTGATTGAGCAAAGTAATCATTTTCTGAGTTGATATTGACCTTAATTCCCGTTTTTCAAACTGATATATATGGCAGCTAATGCCATCCAATCTATTTAGCATTTTCTTCATGAATATAATTTGGGATTAGATATTATATCTGCATTTATATATTCTATCCTTTTACATCTGCAATCAGCCGTTGTCATATTTGGCCTTGTCAAAGCAGGAAAAACACAGAATATAACTAATGACATTAATGAATGCTCCCTTGCATTAATTTGCCTCAACACAATACTAGGACGGGGTACTGATCACTTGTCAACCAGATTCAACAGGCAGTGAAAGATAGATAACTCTGTGTCTCTCTGTGTAATCAACCGGAGATCAAAAACGTGTCAGGTGCTCTTGCAAATGGGGAAAATAAAATCAGGATACTCTCGAGGGCATTTCAGGCCCTCCACAATCTAAGAACAACGAAGAAGGATATTAAAAGCCTTATTCGTAGTGGCTAAATCATTAAATTGGGTTTACGTTGGGTCAACAGGAGGCTCACACTTGATAATAACATATCAGGGGAAACCAATTGAAAAGAATAAAAAACACTTGACATCATGAGAAGAGAAAGCACAGACAAATGTTATTTTATACATCGTACATGGGAGAGAAGCACCCAGTGCTTTTTTCTACATGGTACTAAAAGACTGATATGTATTTTGGACGGTTTGCGTCATTCGTCATGTGGATGTACTTCAGATTTGAGAATATTTAGGCGAAAAGCAAAGCAACAAAATACAAGAGAAATTGTATTTTTGAGTGTGAGAAGCATGACTGTGTCTGAATCTGAGTGTGCATGTGTCATCCACCTGGCCGACTCCTTCCACTCCAGCTCGCCTCCTTCTCGCTGTAGAGTGTCCATCTCAGTGAAGAGTGTCGGCGTGGGCATGTCATCCTCTTCATTTAGGATGTAACGTAGCCGCTCTGCCGCAGGAGACACTATGGAATGAAATTATATTATACTAGCATTTATAGAGTTTTAACAGGCTTTAAGGCCTAATGATTATTAAAGGAAACCTAAAACATAATATTAAAAAAGATAAGCCCTCAGATTCTCTATGAGACAAACAGGTTATCCCTTTTCCTTTGCGGAGAGGTCAAATCAAACTGAACTTTTATTTCTGAATGCCATCTGGAATCTGAATCAATAGACACATACCTTCTAACTATAAAACTATGTTCACTTACACATTGTTTACAAGCAGCTGTTGTATGTCATTCCATGTATTTCCTCTGCAGCACTAGCAATAATGATTGCAGTACTGATCCAGATCACACATTTCAACCTGATTATAGGTATTCAATTGTGAGTCGATTGTACTTAAAATCCATTTCATTATTGTATGGAGGTTGAATTGGACCCAATGTTCTGTAGTGGTGCTGCAGGGTAATGAGCTGTCAGCTGACAAGCTAACCTATGGACTGAGCTGTATGGTAGTAACTGCACACGGGGTGAGTCAATTATATTGAACGAACTATGAATTCTACTTATATATGTTGTTTTATCTAAATGGCAAGCGAAAAAAAATAGAAAATACAACATTCATGGCCACTTACACTTTTCAAACAACATCATTTATTTTCCTTACAATGCTCACCAAGTTGTTTACTTCCCCCACACTGGGCACCATTTTCTCCTGTTGTTATCTTTCTAATCTTTAACGTCCCCGCTATTAACTTCCTCCTAGTAAAGGCACTATATGCATTACTGATATTCATGCACAAAACACATTTCAAAAGACCATAGTTGTGTGTTGATAGACTCCAGACTAAGTAGACACCTCTGCTGCACATGCCACTGCTTGCACCAAATCGATTGAGCAAGGGTGACAACCATTCCAGGCCGAGTCTTTGAAAGCCAAAGCAGCGGTGTTCTGTCTGGTTACTCATTACTAGAGCTACACAGTCTCAGGCTGTGTCTCAGACTCCTTCTGTTCTCTGTTAAAACTGCTGGAAAGAAGCAAACTCAAATAAAAAGCATGAAGAGTGCAACACAATTACAATAAATAACACAATCTGGATGCCAATTCTTTGGAAAGTGTTTAAATGTTTGAAGTTAAAGCCTCCTTGGCAGCTGTGTGCAGATACACCAGACTTCAGTGGAACAATTTCTGCAAGAGTGAAGCCTTACTTCCCTATATTAGCAGAGGCTACTCATTTTACTTTATTCTACAGTCAGAAACAGTTTTATATTATTACTTTAAGACAGGTGCATGTTAAATACCCTATCAGCACCAAATTCATTAAAGATGCAATGTTTGGTTGGTCATGGATCACATCGGTCCCCAGTGGTTCTGAGTGGGAACTCCAGGAGGGTAAGCCTGCACTCCATAAAGTTGTCAGACTTGCCAATTAAAATAATGGTCAAAATTAATTAATTAATAAATCCTAAAGCCCAACCAGCCACAGTATACATTTATTTTATATATATATATATATATATATATATATATATATATATATGTGTGTGTGTGTGTGTGTGTGTGTGTGCCCCTTTAAAACAAATGTAAGACTATTAGTTAGTAAGTAGTAGTGAACTAATGGGTAGGAAAAACCAGTTGGCTTTAAGTTGACTAAATTGAGATTCAGACACTACATTAATGGCGAGTCTCACATGGTTGGTGGCCGATAGAGGTTGATGCAGCCAATCAAAATGTTCCAGCGCAACAGAAACTGGAAGAGAGACTCAGGGGAAAACTGATCAGGCCTCAGGTCCTAACGATTTGAGTTTCTTGCTTTCCTTTTTCATGTCATGTAATTTATTGTCTCTCTGGCCACTGACTTACCTGTGCGGCTGATGTCTTGGAGACTCTGCTCATGTGAATCCAGGAGTCCTTCCTCTACGTCTCCGTAGCGGTTGTGCTCTTGGGGTCGGTGGTCGCTGTATTGTCGGTGCCTGTCCATGTCGGCCGCCTCACGACCAGAGCGCCTTCGCCTGCGTTTGCGTCGATACCCCCGAGGCACTGGGACACCTATGTAGATGGACTGATGGTCTGGGCACAAATATGGACGGTTTCTGGCTGGTTACATGAATGCTGTACAAATGGTTGCACTCATATAAATGCACAACTAAAATGCCAATATGGGTTCCTGTAGAACACAATGAGGGCACAGTTTTTCCAAAACAAGTGACTTAAATGAAGCCTTCGTGAAAGGTCCAAAAATAGTTGTCTGACAATGAGTAACAGTGGCAGATTGTTTAATTAGATCATTAATTTCTCATATTCAGAGGAGTGTGTTCCACAACTTTGACAAACTCTGAATATATTATGTTTCACACCATGTTTCCTCATTAACAGATGAAAGCAAATCAAGTCTATTTAGAATCACTCCAAGCTGTAGCTTTCTTTTGACTTAGCATTTGGTTCGTAAAATCCATTTTTGTAACAAAAACCTGGAGGATGTGAGTTTGATCATCTGCTGGCAATTAGGGTGTCGCTATAAAACTAATTGCACACTAAACCCCATGTGGAATAACTAAACAACTTGCCAACCAATATTGGATGTTTGGAAAAAGAACAGAACCTGCTGCTCAGTGTGAAGACAGAAAACACACAACCATGCATATGTAACTCCCCAAGCCCCCAAATTACAAATACACAATCTCATGTCAATCATCACTCCTCATTTGCAGTCCATAAACAGCATTCGCCCACTCAAACGCTCAAAACAAATTAGAAACTATAAGTTAGTGTGATGAATCAACTGTCTCATGATAATACTAAGAGACAGAGTGGGTGTAATGACTTCATTTCCTGTTTCTATTACTGTAACAGAGGGGAACTCCATGATGGATTTACCATAGATGTGAACCACACACACATACATACATGTGCAAACACACTCACCCTCCTCCTCCTCCTCATAGCGAAGGTGGGAGACGCCCATCCCTCGGTCTCCATGGTCCATCCTGGTATAGAGGAAGAGAGAGAACATGTGATTTGACTTCAGGCATTAGACTGTTGTGTGTTTTGGTATGTTATTTGAGTGTGTGGATCTCAACCAGGGTTCATTTAGGGAGTTCCGGAGGGTTCCCAGACAAATGGGGACAAGTTTACTTTCACTATTCAATTCCCTATAGAAGTCAGTCCAGTGTGAGTAAGAGTCATTAGAGTGGCTATTCTGATCATTCCTCCACGGTTATCTCCACAATTGTTCTTTGAAACTGGAGAAAGTGGGTCTTAATCATATCCAACAACCAACATCTTTTCAGATGGAGTTCCCTGAAGTGAAATCAAATCAAATGTATATCAATTGAGAGGTCCTTGACACAAACAAAGGTTAAGAATCACTAGTGGGTGCTCTTTAATGCACAATGGCAATAGATATGCTCATAAGTGTGTGTTTACCGACACACCTGTGTAACACTTGTGTGTCCTTTTTCTTGTCACACTGTACATTAGTGTTGTCATTTCTGTACGCATGTGTGCTTCAGTGACATGTGTGTGTGTGTGTGTGTGTGTGTGTGTGTGTGTGTGTGTGTGTATGTGTGCGTGTGCGTGTGTGCGTGCGTGTGTGCGTGCGTCATTGCTTTTTTTCCGGCATAGAACACTCTAGCAGCAGCTCTTGTGCACTGACCTACGTGTTGTGTTACAGTGCAGATCAATGGGGAAATAATTAAAAGGGAGGCCAAATCAATGGTAAACAAATGTGATGAAAACTATCGCACGTGGCAACGATTCACACATTGAACGCCACCAGCAAAGTTTAAGGCCACCCTGTTCCTGCTGGTGACAGGTTAGAGAGTTACTTTCACAGCGTTATGTACACTAAGCTACTGTAATTGTAACCAAGATGCCATTTGGAATTTTAATTTGCCTACATTTCTTTCAGATGTGAAATGTGAGAATTGGATTTTTTTTTTTTACATTTTTCAGTGAATCAATTTACATGAAGTGAAGTGTTGCGTCCAAACTGCAAAGAAAGTCCACACAGGGGTTTGTGTGGATGGATGGAAGAATGGGTTAGACAAACACACTTATGTTATTATAATTTCAGTTATGTAACAAACACAAACACCACATCACAACACAAACTGTGTGTTTAAAACAGAAACTATAATCCAGAAAAAAATATTTTCCCTTGAAGTGTAATTGAAAATGCCATTCAGTTGTATGGCAACATACAACTTTTTTGAGACATGTTTTTTAAGGCTGAGCCTGTGGTAGCCTAATATATTTAAAACTTTAATACATTTTAGCCTGCTTGTGGAAAGGACTTCAACACAAGCTAACAGCTAACTGACATATTAGGACTTTATAAATCTGTTATGGTTCATGTGCTCCATAAGTATACTGATGGGTTACATATGGGAAAAATTTAAGTTGCAATAGTAAATCCCCAAAGAACTTTTAGGGTTCTTTTAAGCATTTCTGGGGTTAACCAGATTTTCGTCTAATTGCATCAATCTCGTTCCAAATGCAGCCAGCAGCTATTATCAAAAAGGCTCTAATAAACCCACTGAACACCAAACGGACAAAGTTAGTGACTAACTGGTGAGTAGCTAACTGGCTTTAGCAGCTAAACAGAACAACAATAAAAGGGAATTATTTCATTCATAAAGTGGCCAGAAAAAACACGTTATTCTGCTCCCAAGTGGACAAAACAAATCTAAGAATGCAGGTTTAAATGAAAGGTTTCTAAATGAATTGTCAATAATAACAACAACAAAGCCGTTAAGCTACCGTGTAACGAAGCTTGTTGTTTACCCAAATCTATATCAAGTGAAGTGGCTGTTCTTGGTCCCTTACTAAATTAAAACGTTCCCAGAGTGCACCAACATTTGCTGGTATAATACACAATTTAGTTTTTTACCTAAATAAATCCATCCCATCACATAAGTTAGGGTACATAGACCTGCACAACTTTTAATAATAAAATGCAACTGATTTAGTATTTGTTACTGAGGTTTCTTCTGTTTAGAAATTGCAAGGCAATTCACTTGTAATACTACATTAGTATGATATATTTTCAGTACTGATACTTTGGGTTTTTTTCTCACTCAGAAGTATTTCTGGTTTCTACATCCCATAAGTCAAACTGTGCTTCTTTACTCTGAATATAACACATCTTTTGACCATGACTCTTTTCAAATGCAATCCACCCCAGAGGGATGAGATGTGCAAAGTAGCTGGTGGAGGATGGCTCCAGCCCAGCAGAGCCCGGTTGAGCTGCCGCTGTGAGTTTACAGAGGCTTCCTGCCTCTGTAATTAGTGCTGTCACATCAGTGTCCTTCACACCCAGTGGGCAGCTGGAGCGGGAGCTCACGATCGATGGGCTCGCCCTGCCTTCAAAACCCCCATACGGCTTGATAGAGATATGCGCGCGCGCACAAACACACACTCACACGTAAACGTGCACACGTGCAAACACCAATAATTTCCACATTTCTGCAAATCCCAACATTCATGCACAATAAACAAGCATGTGTGATATATGTCATATATGAACCCCTCGCACACACGTATATGCTCCACACTACATTATATATATATATGTGAATACACAAACACACAGTTGTGTTTTTAAATCTCTACATTGACATTTATTTCCTGGAGACTTACTCTAACCCTTACCTTAAAACTCATATTTCACACACACACACACACACACACACACACACACACACACACACACACACACACACACATACACACAGACACACACATCTGCACGTATATCAAAGATAGCACTTCAAGTTTTAACCAACTGCACAAAGTCTAAAACTTTTGAGAGATTTGTGTGTGTGGAGATAAAGTGTGACAGAGATTACAATTATTCGGATAAGTGGTGCTCATTAATGCTTCAGTGAGTTTAAAGAAATTACTGAATGCCTCATCAACTTCTCAAAGTTTTTTTAAAATAACCTGCATGTATAATTAACTTTTTTAACAAAAGACGATGTGGTCATATGAAACTGTTACACAAAGACCACATGCCACTATAAGCAGGGGAACCAAACCGTAAAAACATTAAACCATCAGGCCCAACTCTTACTGGTGAAAACATTAGTTTCAGTCAAAAGATCAGTGGCTGCTTTAGACATGTATAAGTGGAATATCAGTCTGAAGTTGATATTCAAGAGCCTACAATTCTCCAAAGTGTCAATATGTCTATTGAGACATGAAGATAAAGGATGAGGATCTAAACTAAATGGCATCTCTGACTCAACAGGCTGAGAAAATGAAAAGGCACCGTTCAGACAACAGAGCTCAGTACGACAGAAAAACAATCAATGGTGCAGAGAAAGGAAAACCAAACGTGACAAAACAGGCGGACAATAAGACAAAAGCATAAGATAACCTACCTGGATTAGTCGTCAGCTGGAATGAGTGAAAGCAGAAAAGGCCTTTGCTGGTCGTAGGGTCGCATCAATGAAAACATGCCACTGGAGCTCCAACTAACTATCGAATGGTACAAACTCAGCAAAGAGGAACGTTCCTTTCTATCTGTCTCTGACTGTCTCTCACTCTGTCTCTCACTCTGTCTCTCTCTCTCTCATGGCTGGTTCAATAATGGTCAAACTAGGACTCAGCAGAGAGCTCCAGGCACAAAGTGGGTTCACAATATGGTTGATTCCAACCGCCAATAGAAACACTCTCACTATACTGTACCAGCAGGTTAATATATAGCATTATGGAAAAAAGTGTTAAAGAATAGGGCGTCACAGAATGCTGCTCTGTATTAAAAACACACTGTGGGACCTGATCTGATCATAGATTTTATATCAGGTTTTTCCCAAAAGTTGTTCAGCTCCATAGTTGGATGGGAATAAAACGTTTTCACAAAGTACCTGATGACATTCCTGGATAAGAACTGTTGGTATTTACCGGGTATGAAAATACCTCACGAAAGCCAACAAGCTTCCAGTTCACAATGTGTGTGAGTAGATGAGCATGAAAATATGTATATTTTTTTACAGTGCTTATGTTGGTGTGACTGTGTGTGTCCTACACGACCAGGCTCATACAAAAAGATACAAGAAAAAAGAGCTGCTGTGGCTGAGTTAGTTAAAGTGCAAACTCTTTACAGATATCCTGTTAGTTCAAAGATAATTGTAAAGATCAACTTCATCTTTCTGTCTTTAACATCTTCATCATTTCACTACAGAAATGTCTTTCAAGTTTAATGTTAGAAAAGAAGATATTCAGCCACATGCTGTGACTTAGTTTATTAAAACCCTGGTAGCTGGCCACCAGCCTGCTGTTCTGCTCATTTGTGTTGCATGAATTGCCATAAAGTAGGCAATTGACAGCCTCCATGCAGTGTAACAAATCAATCCTCCTCATGTTCTATCATCGTGCTCCAACTAGTGATACTTCCAGCAAGTGATTTTCATAATGTGATGCGGTATGGCTCTGTGAATTCTCTTTTAAGCCTATTTGCTTGAAACATACCCAACAGTGATGTCACAGGGCCCTGGAGTACAGATCAGGTCACTGCAGCATGGTGACATTTCAAAATCAGGCACATCCTGTTCACGCATTTGTTACTTCTCGACAATATTACTGCAATTCCTTATTATCAGGCTGCTCTAATAAGTCTCTTATATATTGATCCAGAATGCTGCAGCATGTGCATGCCTCCTGCCTCCTGCCCCCTGCCCCCTGCCTCCTGCCTCCTGCCTCCTGCCTCCTGCCTCCTGCCCCCTGCCTCCTGCCTCCTGCCTCCTGCCTCCTGCCTCCTGCCCCCTGCCTCCTGCCTCTTGCCTCCTGCCCCCTGCCTCCTGCCTCCTGTCTCCTGCCCCCTGCCCCCTGCCTCCTGCCTCCTGTCTCCTGCCATGGCCCCCTGTTGACACCCACTCTTATTTCTTTCTTCTTCTGTATGGATTATGGTCCCATTAATGAACATTGCTGACTTTGCTTCTTCCCCGGAGTCTTTATGCTTTCTCTCCTCACAGGTTTCCATGGATCGTGGTTATATCTGGACCCTGGTCCTGCCCAACACCTACTGCTACTATCGTTATTATTTTTTACGATACCATTACTGATTTTATTATCAATATTATTCTACTACATCCACTGCTGCGATTGTTACTAGCAGTTGTACCTTTTTCATCATGCCGACTACTCTCAAATTTGAGCCCTGTGGAGCTTTCTTGTGAACAAACAAAAATAGTGTTTATTATGTTTATAGGCAGGTACTTACTAAAACTCATTGTGAGAATTGTTGGTGTTTAACAAACACGTAAAATCCATTTACTTCGGCAAAAACATGTGCAATGCCAAACAGTGCCTGCATATTAATGAATTGCCCATCATCTGTTACGAAGATACTTTGTTTGTGAGCTTTGTTCTTTGAAGTATTCTTTCTTCATTTTCAATAAAAGCAAACTGTTTCCAAACATCCTGTGTATTTCAAGATAATCAACATGATTTTTCAATCTCTAACATCATTTCAGAACAGAAATGTCTTTGATATGATTTGAGCTTTAATATCAGAGTACAAGGCATTCACGGAGGAGGTGTGGCTTAGTTTGTTAAAGTTCCTGTCTGGAGATAATGGCATCTGGTTGTTATTATCACCATTTGTACCTTGTGGTAGTGCCACAATAGTATTATTGATATGCTAATGGTTTAGATGTATTATATGGACATATAATTAACTCTATCTGAGAGCAGCCATCCCCACCCTTCTGTGTGCCCACAAAAGGCCTTCTGGGAGGAAATCCGTAACTGTAATGTCGGTAGAGAGGGGACATGTTGAGTAAAAATAGCTTCAACGAACAGAAAGTAAATTAAAATACTTTATAACAAAATGTCTCGTGAATATATGAAACACAGAAGACAGGGGATTTCTCACAGTTAGTACATTGAGAGGGGGCAAATGAGTTTTAATACCAAAAAACCCTCCCAGCTCTTAACAATAAATAAATTGAAGCTTGCTCAGTTGATTGTGTCGATGATAATCCTTAACTCATAGAGCGGAGAACGCTAGAGGTAGTCTTTTAAAACCTAATGGAGTGGGACTGCAGATCCATGGAGGTGCGGCTGTAATGAGCGATTAAACTAGGAAGAGATTAATTATGAGGATGAGACCGACGGGATACGTTTGATGAGAAGCGCCGTTGTAAGAAATCCATAGTATTGATACCCTGAGGGAGAAGCTTCTGGTAAAAGTCTCAAATCTGTGTTTGTACCCAGCAGCAAACGGAGCGTTGAGTGTGAAATTGACTGAAGATTGCTTGGTCAAGCTTTCCCTGTAACTGTTGCCAGATAGGTAGGTAATTCAATCGAGAGGGCTCACAGGGGTGGACACTTGTCCGTCCTGCAAATGTTAAGAGAGAGAGTTTGAGATATGCCAGGGACTGATGTTAGTGATATAAATATGTGTTTTACAGAGGTATTCAAATAGGATTAGGGATCACAATATATATACATTTTGCAGAATCTCACATGCCACATTAAAAAAGTGAGATTAAAGAGATTATGGAATGAGGGTTACTGTGATAGGCCTTCATTGATTTGTGCTATTTGTTCCCCCCTTCCCACAGTCTGACCCCCTAGTAGCCATTATGAGGCATTGCACTGCTTAAAGCAGTGGTGGAAAGTAACTAAGTACATGACTGACGAGCCGTGCAATAGTATTCACCCATCTTGGTGTTTACTATGTTGTTCCGTGTCAACCTGGAATTTAATTGGATTTTTATTTGCTTTTTAATGCAATGGACCTATTCAAAAATCGCCGACATAGTGAGGCGAAATGAAAATGTTTTTTGAAAGATTTCAGAGGAAATAAAAATCTGAAAAGCCGCACTTTGTAAATGTATCCATCACATTTGATATGAAGACCCTAAATACAATCTGGTGCAACAAATTGTAAGTCCAATATCCCCGACTAGCACGTCAGGGATACAGTTCTGGAAAAGTTCATACGAGTCCACAAACCAAAGGGTGGCTTTTACACAGTTTTACTATTTTCTGGAAGCCCAAATATGTAAAATCCAAATAAAAATCCTTTTAAATTCTAGGTTGTATAATGCAACAAAATAGTAAAAACACCAAGGGGGATAAATACTTGTGCAAGGTATTTGAGTATTTCCATGTCCTGCCACTTTATACTTCAACTGAGCCACATTTCGGATGAAAATATTGTGCTTTTTCCTTCAATAACAATTATCTGCTGTTATGAATGAAATAAATAAACACTGGCGGGGGCTTTCTTGCAGTATTTCAATTTTTGATACACATTTTCATAGTAATAGCTCTAAAACTTGAACATGTTATGATGATGAAAAAAACGAAATTATATAATCTCTCTATAGCTCTCATATGGCTGGACGTTATTGACAATGTGTGCTGCAATGTGTGCT
This sequence comes from Cyclopterus lumpus, assembly GCF_009769545.1. NCBI lineage: Eukaryota > Metazoa > Chordata > Actinopteri > Perciformes > Cyclopteridae > Cyclopterus > Cyclopterus lumpus. The sequence goes on from NC_046974.1 coordinate 7,761,533, forward strand.
ATAATTTCAGCATATTTCCAAGAATCCTGTACGTCGTATGTTATTATCTGAACTCAATATATGTGCCACGAGCGATATGAATAGTGAGCCTCCAAATACCCGAGCCTGTTCCCTGACAGATAACGGTGTGTTTTTTCCCTCTTTTGATCCTATCAACATTTCATATCCATATTATCATAATCACGGCTTGTTTGGATGTGCGCACATCCTGCTTTCAGGCCGTTGAGTGTTTTTCTTCTTCTTTTTCATTTTTCTTTTGGCTGACGCAGTTCATTTCCTTTCCATACTTATTTCACCTGCTGTCTCTAGATCATCATGATGAGGGAGGAAGAAAGGTGAAGAGTGAATGAGGAGATATGACCTCTAGGAGAGAGCTGCGTACACTCATATGCTGTTTGGGAATTGAATTAACATGGCAGCTCTCATCCAGATAGGTCTTAAAGGAGGCCGTGTGTAAAATAGGGTTTGGGGTCAAAATCTGCTTTTATCAAACTCATTTGCAGATGCTCCTGAAAATCAAGTCCTAAAAAAAGATCTACATATTTTTGTCACTACTTACTTCTGAGTTTTACTTCTTTTTTTGTTGTTGAGAGAACAGTGCTGAAGCTACGACACACTTCATCAGTCATTAATTAGGTTTCCATAGTGATTTACTGAGAAGCTTTTTAGTGAAGTCACACACTTCATCCCCGACATCCACGGCATTAACATTCATCACTGCAGCTCAGCGCTTCTTTTCCTAAGTTTTGAATTCTCCTTCACATCTTTCCTTGGTCTCATGGCAATTTCCAAGAAGGTCAAAGAAAAATTTTTGGGAAAGGGCGTAATCCTTTTTGTCTATTCAACGACCACCCCAATCTCTATTTGTTGCCTGGCAACTTGTCCTGGCCAAGAAACCTAATATCAGTCTTCTCATCTAACTCTTAACGGATAAGTATATTTTTTTCAAACTATTAACAGTCCAAATTACTCTATATTCATCTAATGAATCTAAACACCTCAATTAAAAGGTAATCTGGATTATAAAGAAAGAAAAATAAATGTAGTTATAATAATCACCTGCTTATAGGGATCATTATGAGAAGTGTCCACGGTATTGTAGGAACAGAAATCGGAATAACTTTGTGCCGTGTAGCAGCACACCACATGTGGGCGACACTGTCCTGCCAATGGTTTCACATTATTTTATTGATCGACGTGCCAACAATGGAAGAGAACATGGATGTAAATGATGCTACATATTTAATAAAATTCTGCAAATGTTTTATGAAAGAAGAAAATTTAACACATTGGTTTGACCTCACACAATGACTTTTGGTGAATAACACTAAATGTACATATACCTTTTGTTTGTTCAAATTAATCTCCACAGGGCATCTTTGAGTGTGCTACAAAGGGACGTATAATCCTCTCTGGAGACAAACACGTTTCAGTTTGCTGTTGAAATGTATTGCGACCTCATTGCGTTTATATGCAAAGCAACTTAGCACAAAAATCAGTAGACAAATTCAGCTTTATTGACAAGAACAGTAGTGCTGATACAAGGCAGGAGCTAGGGGAAAGCTCAAAACAGTGCATAACTCAGATACAAAAAACCGTCAGAGTAACTTTTACTGGATTTGTAGTCTGGATAATCCCTTAAATTGTTCCATTAAAAGATGGAATAAAAAGTTTAGTTTAAAAATGGAATAGACTGAAGCCCCCCTGATGACAGCCTAACATGTAAACTGAGATTTTTTTTAATTTACTTTATATACAGTACAAAACATGCATCCCATTTTATTTCACAACTACCAGTCTTACAATGTACACCGACTGCACAAAATATAATCAAAATCATAGTAAAAAGAAATAATACACAAACTGTACACATCCGTCACAGACGCTACACGCAAGACATACATACTCGGCTATCCTATTTCTCCGACACCGAAAAACATCTTTTCAAGCTACCATTAATTTACACACCAAATAGTACTGTCCTCTGAATACTGGGCTATTTTTTTTAAACAGCCTGAGGTAAGCTTTAGCCCATGAGACAGAGCTCAATTTCAAAGGCTAAAATAATTTAATAAATTAAATGTGACATAATGCCATAAATCTTTGAATATCAACAGCCACAAACAAGACAAAAGAAATGTGTGTTTTTTTAAAGCCAATGCTGCATGTTGTTCCTTAGATTTTTGTTGTAAACAGATTCACCAACAAAGTGCCAAAGTACTTTTGATCCCTTTAGCTGACACCAACTCTCTCTTGATCCAATGACGGACAGGTTCAACCATTAAGTAGTGCAACACAACTCCAACAAATGCAATGATTACAATGACAGAAAAGAAAGGCAAAAAAAACCCAAAAGGCAAGAAAGGGCAAAAATACCAATTAGTGTTCCCTTTTCTGCTTCCGGCCAACATCTACCTCATCCAGCCCGGTGGTCGATCTGGACTGCTGCAGTTCTCGGAGCTGAGAGTGAGTGCGGGGCGCCTGCTTCTTGAGCTTTTGCAAGTGAACATCAATGGGGTCGAGATCGGGCTCAACAGCAGGGACGGGCAGGTAGCCGCCGTCCCTCGGCAGACACAGACACCAGCCGGCACCAGCCAGGTCCAGCTCGCTGTACTCGACGTCCACCTTCTTCAGCTTGAAGTCCACCATGTCGGTCGACTCGCTCATGTCCACCAGCAGGTTCCAGAAGATGCAGCTCAAGACGATGCCCAGCAGCTGCAGGGACACATGGGACAGCATTATTATTATTAGTTTACTTTATTATTATTATTATTATATGTTGACTTTACTCCAAAAATTAACAGACAGGTAAAAATCGTATTGGTTTCTCAAGAGTAAGGTCACTTATAACAGGAGCATATACACAGCTTGAATCAGAAACTATATGAAAGTTATATGAAACTTTTCTGGTTAAATCATCAGCACAAAAGATGAACAGCTACGTCAGTAAATATCTGGTGTGAGGTTAAGTACTCTCTAAGTATCTCCTAGAGCATTTTGGTATAGAGACATCCGATCACTGAGGTTGAAGTCCTGATACACGTCCAAAATAGTATTATTCTACACACTGTAGAAATATCTATTTAGAGAACAAACATTGAAATAAATATTACCCATGAGCACATAAGCCACAGCAAACCAAAGGAATGGAAAGTGTTGTCCGTTAACAAAGTTAGTTAAAGACAGGCATAAAGTAAATATATGCATCTCACAGAAAACTATAACTAAACACTATTTTCGAACAAACTTAAAAAGCTACAATCTATTCTGAATCAGAGGTGCTGGAAAGAACCAATGGTATTTAATGCACTTATTGTAAGTCGCTTTGGATAAAAGCGTCAGCTAAATGACATGTAATGTAATGTAATGTAATGTAAAAAAGTTTATTTATGTAGTCGTTTTAGAAGTGTAATTATTGCGATTACTCCTCCCTGAGGATTACAAAACTCAAAGTTACCAAAGGGCATGAAACTAAGCCACTGAAGTTTTTTTGGAAAACCCAATCAATTTAGTTTTTTTGCTAACAATGTTAAGGATTCTGTGCCGAATCAGGTTGTTTTTATGCAGCAGAGGAAATCATTTGCCAGGCTGTGTTGCTGCGAGGAAAATCAAAAACGTCAGAAACTTTCACAGGAAGTGGGAGTTCACAGTTCAGATATCAAGGTTAATTTGAAGAGGTGCATTTGGTTGGAAAGAGGGCTTCAAAACCACGTTCAGTGTGAGTGAGTCGGTGCTATGAGTTTTAAATTACCTGGGGCAGCCCAATGGCGCAGCAGAGTGCAACGGTTATTCCAATGTTGTCACTCATCCAGAGGTTGACTGCATGGATGCAGCCGCGCACATGGATCAGCTCATGCAGAGTTTCACGCTGATGCACAGACCAGAGGAAGACACAAGAGGAAAGTTTCAGTTTCAAACTAAAACTGAACAGTCACTACCTCTAAGAACAAAGAAAAGAAAACTAGCAGTGAAGTTTCACACAGTAAAAATATATTTTAATTGCAACCGTTTGCTGTAAAAACTAGATGCTGGAGGATGGAAAAACAGACAAATGTGTCAATTAGCATTACAGACTCTGCTTGCAACAACACAGCATGATGTACAATTTAATATTCTTTAAGTGATGTTTTCCAGTCGTAAAAATAGTTGCTCTAAAAGGAGAGATACAAGTAATGCGAATCTTTCTCAAATGACAATAAGCTAGCAGAATTTAAATTGTTAAGATTGGCTTTATATAATATTTGTATATTCCTTTACTTATTAAAAACATCACGTGCTACAGGGATGCATATTATATTCAACGATTACGTATTCTCATGGTCAAATATTATTATTATTGAATGGAGAGAGTACCAGTGCAGGCTCCGTTCAAAATCACATACTAAAAACATACATTATGTATGACATAAAATGGTGTATGTAGTGCGTAAATGACGATAAAGCATCCTCCAACTGCTTTACTGCAAAAAAAGAGCGGGGACCAAATAAGCCTGTCAAGCTGCCAAGAATTAGTGTCACAGAATGTAATGAGGAGGAGCTCAGATCGTCTGAAAACTGACAAACAAATCATTATGAAGACCTAAAGAGCCCGACAGGAGTGTGTGTGTGCGCAGCTGCTTCAGTTTACTCATCATCTTCCCCCTCAATAGTTACATTTGATATGTGACATTGTTTATAGGATTTTGGATCAATGACTGACTGGATTATCCATCTGGTTATGTGGTCTATAAAGGGTTTCTGAAATAAACTCTAATGATTGATATGATAGTTTCCATGATATTATATTCCATCCATATTGCCCATTCCTAAACGATATACGATTGATGACGCCAACATGTCAATTTGATAAAATCATTATTTCCTCAGTTAACCAACTAATTGCTGCAGCTCTACAATGACGAAGGAGAAGTGGGACCCTCCCTTAATTGTGACAGCAGACATTTCCAAGGTGGGTATAACACTGGTTTCTAAAGTGGTCTAAAACAAATCCGTTACCTCGTTAGGAGTCGTCACACTTAAAACCAAATGGTAAAATGTGTCAACAATAACCTGTTGTTCCTCTTACCTGATGATCCAGGGTCTTGTAACCACATAGAGTGTTGACGACCTCTCCTACCTGTGCAGAGAGTTAAGATTGAGAAAGTCAGAGACAAGACTATAACTGAGCTAAGATGACAAGAGGGGACATGGGGCCATCAGTGGGGAGTAATGCTCCTCAAAAAAGGGGTGTTCCTGTCACAGACAGAGCATGAACTTAAAGCGTTTGCAAAATGGCTGCAACCCTGACAGGTAGGGACTGATAACAATCGAAACCTAGCCAATGTTCAGCTTCCCTAATCAATTCCTCTATCTCTCTGGTGTGTGTGTGTGTGTGTGTGTGTGTGTGAGGATTGGATGAATCTGTCATTAGGTTTCTGCAGCTCCGGTGCTTCCAGAGACAGTATCAGTGTTTTGAGCCGAGGGACAGGAATGATACCGGTCATCCAGGGAGGAGGTGGCCACAAGGGAGTATCAGCTAATTTAAAGAGAGCGCTATCCTAAAGGCCACATACAAGATGCTTTCCTCGTACGATGAATGATGCTTTGGAAAAGTAGGAGACTTCCCTAACTCAGTACATGTTTTTGGATCTGTGCCATTTGCCGGCAGGGACAGGGACTATTAAACAAGATGGCTGCAACATCACTGATACTCTGATACCGGATGGCATAGTATCAATAATTTCTAATTAACGGGCTGAATTGGTCCCTCTGAAATGTGCCCTCATCTCACCGTAGAAACCAAGTCTGTCTATTTTCAGTCTATTTCGTGAACATTTTCAGTCTGATCACGGCCTTCCAAGCAACCAAACATTCCAGATGGCCGCTTACCTCACTGAAAATGTCCATTATAGTTTGTTTATGTTGCGTTTCATTTCAGAAGCATCAACTCCATGAGTTTCCTATAAAAATACTGTATCCAAGCTTGAATTGTAGTTTTTGTGGGGGAATTTCACACCTAATCGGGTACGTGCGGTTCACACCAACTCTGGTGCGTTTTCCTGTTGGCTTCACTGGGAAATTTGTTAATCAAATGTCTGGTTTCTCATGCCCATAATCCATTTTCTTATTGGAGAGTACCTTGTGACACTAGGGAATTAAAATAACCACATGTGGTGCTGTAATGTACTGCATGACTGACTGTCAGTCTCAGGGATTTTATTTCCCGAAAGGGAGTTTATGAACGGCTAACGCTGCAAGATGACAGAGGCCAAAATTGTCCAATTAGTAGCGAGTTATCCGTCAGTCCATATGACATTATGCTCGATCCTCGTGGTTTATTTGTATTGAGTCAGTGTGGCCATGAACCAGACTAGAGCAGAACTAAAAAAGGTGTGGATTTATTTTCTTTATCTGGACCAATTGTACTGAAAAAAAAAAAAAAAAGAAGGTAGGAAGTAACAGATGACGCAATGTTTTATGGCATTTTGTGTGCATGTGTGTTTCTTTGTGTTGCCAACACTCACCTTGTGGCGAACACAACAGGTATATGGAACCCCACAGGCTAATGGACCAGTGCCGTTGCAGAAATGGTACTGGTTGACTCCCCAGTCCTTATACTCATCCCCTCCACAACATGAAAACTGGAAAACAAAACAGTATTCAGACAAGGAGATTAGGAACAAAGCATGCTATAAAAACAAAGGCTCATCTCAAATTAAAATGAAAACAAGCTTAAGTTCTCCAACATCTCTTAAATTAAAACAACCTGCTGAGTTACAGCTTCTGGTGTGCAATCCACACACGTGTGTTTCACCTCCGAGTTGAGACGGAGATCACTCACCATGTTGCCTTCTCATCTCGCCCCCCGAGACAGAAAACATCATCTCTCTTTACATCTAAGTCCTACAGCGAACTAAAATAAATGTAGACATGTCTGCAGTGCAAAACAGGTGCTCATGTGAAGACTGCAGAGTTTGAGACAATCAAATTAAAGGCTGTCATTTGAAAGTTTCCCAGACGATGAAGGGCATCTTTATCTCTGTGGTCGTCTGGCCTCCGCTGCATGCTGCGCAAATAAGACGGTTTTACAAGCAGTGGGAAAAGAAACAAAAGAAAAAGGGGACACAAGGCAAGAAGTGGGATTAATTGCCCTCTCTGCTGACGCTCGTGATGAAATAAAAGTAAAGTATCCCTCGATACAAAAAGGCAAACTGTGAGAATGGCAGTTGCGAGACAAGAGACACTTTTGTGAGCCCACAGCCAAAAGGTTAAATGCCCATTACAGACAATTAATTTGTCTCGAAAATTTTGTAAAAACTGAGCACGTACGTTTCGTGCTTCAGTGGAGCCAATTCCGATGCCAGTTGTGCGGTTATTGGTCACATAAAATGTCTCAAACAGAGAGAACATTTGATATTTATAAATTACCGACTATAGCATTCTCCTGTTATTCACTTCATGGATTTAGGAGCTGCAGAATAACTAAAACCAAGTTGTTCCCCTACTATCGTCGTCAATAACTACTGTGTCCATTGCTGCTCTAAAAGATTCCTTTAGATATTTTTTAGAAAAGCAAAATGATGTAGAGGGGTTCCGTCTTTCTTTAAAAAAAACTATTTTTATTCAGCTACTTGAGCCATAATAATAAATAATCTCACTGTAGGTCTCGTTACTTGTTCGCCGAGTAGAAAAACTGCCAAGACAGAACTTGTCTTACAGGATAACTTCAGTATTTCATAAAATGATAATGCAACAAGAAGGTTTGAAGGGACAGATGTGCGTGTGGTTATAGGCTTTTTTTCAAATGGGAATCACGCCACAAATGGTGACAAAAATATGACAAAGCAAACCGACTATTCCCAGTCTAACTGATATTAAGGAATAATACTGAAATCAACAAACATCTCATCTTTTTATGAAATGACCAGCTTGGTGATAAACTGGCTGGATTAAAATGCAGGAAAACAAAGCCGTGTGAATCATCATTAGCTTTAAATAATGCACAATTAATTGTGAGCTTCAAATTAGAAACCATTATTACTGTCCACAAATATAAGAAGTCTATCTTCCAAGTGAGTTTCCTAAATAAAATATCAAACCACCTTTTGCTGCATGTAGTCCAAGATGTTTTTGAAGTCCAGATCATCGTAGTAGTGTTTGATTCCTTCTCGTATACTGTTCTGAAACAAGGCCGACGTCTGGATCAAGTGGAGAGGGACAGAAACACAGAGCCAGTCAGACAGTCGTGACCTCCCTTTGATAACGTATGAGGATGTACAGGATGTGTGCGAATGTGACGTTTACCTTGTTTTCAAAGATGAGCGCCGTGGTGAGCCCGATCGCCTGGAGAAGCAGCAGCACACAGAGAACACAGAGGAACTGCAGAGAGAGAGACAGAGAGAGAGAGAGAGAGAGAACTAATTCATAGAGCATTCAGAGGAAATATTTAGCACCAACCAAGAAAACCAATTACATCCCTAATATATACACACACAAACAATTGTTTTCATTATATCAATGAGACAAAGTATGCACTATCACTGTGGTTGCTTGAAGACTAGTTTAGACATGTGCAATAAACAGATGCAATGTCCAGTTTCTAACGTGAAAGGTAATTTATTTCTGATGTTGTACATTTTCAAACACAAACCAAAAAGATATGTTCCCTGTCAAAACCCATTTCTCTTAACCAAAAAAATTAAAGAAATCAAAACATTCGTTGTCATACATTCACAAAAACTGTGTGCTTCTGCCAGTCTAGCAACACCTGGCCATAGTGCTCCTCCTGATCATTTCATCTTCCTCCTTAATTTCTCTTCTTCAATCCTTCTTCTTCTTCCTCTAGTCTCTTTTCCTCTGATAATGTACACTCCTCTTCTTGTCCCCTTACTCTCTCCTCTTCCTCTTGTCTCCTCCTCTCTTCCTGAGCACTTTCCTCCAACATCCAGATCCTTTCCTCTTCCTTTCGTCTCCTCTCTTCGTGAACCCTCTCCTCCTCCCTCCTAATCCTCTCCTCTTCCTGCTTTCTACGTCTCTCTTCTTCAATCAGTCTTTCATGTTCCTTTAAGCTCAATTTGTGCTCCGTATAACTCCCTATTTTATTCCTCATTACCTCTCTGATTGTGTTACTCATTTGACAACACAAATTGTATCCAATTCTAAAAATGGAAATGCTACCCATTTACCCCCCCTCCCCTCCCCCCCCCCACACACACACACATCATGGAAAAATAAACATTAAAAGACATGTGCTCACGGCTACGTCCCCTCCTCCTCCTCCTCCTCCTTTATCATCCCTACCATGTGCAGCAGGGTCTTGTTGTCCCTGAGGGATCCAACCATGCCCACCATCGACACTGTGAACATCACCAGGCCCAGCAGGATGAGCACCACGGCAGGGGCCAGGAAAAGGCCCTCCAGGGTTCTATTCTTCTGCCTTTCCACTTCGGCATACACCCCCACACACAGCACGCAGAGACCCATCAGCTAGAGGGGGAGAGAGAGAGAGAGAGAGAGAGAGAGAGAGAGGGGGGTTCATGAGATAAAAGCCGTGACAATCCTCGGTATGAAGAAGTAGTGTTGAGCTGTTTTTAAGCCTATATGGACTGCGGTATTAAAGCCTAAAGTTCGACAGTTTGGCCCACAACACCTTTATTTAAATAACCGGAAGTGACTTGAGAGGGTAGAGTTACGTACAACGGAACACTGAAAAATATTTTTTTTAGGCAACCAGAATTTCGCGATTAACTTTCATGAACTGAAAACACACTGTGAAAGGGATAAAGTTCTAAGAGGAAACGTCTTTTTTTACTCTGAATGGGACCATGATTTACTAACCGAACCTCATGCTGTGTTGAAGAAGACCTGCCACTAGCGATTCAGACCTTAAACTCATGTTTATTGAGCTAATAAGTACAGTGAGAAGTAGGGTCATTTTCTTATTGACTTATATACAATCAGATTTCTTTTTGCAAGACGCCCTCTGCTGGCCATTTAATAAAATACAAGTTAAAAGGCACTTCTGCATTGACATTCCAGTTCAGAGTAGGGCTAGCCAAATACCATTTTTTTTGGGCACAGGATCGCCGCTTTAACCTCTCGCTAGTAAGCAGCACAGATTAATTTCCCAATACATTAAAGCAGCACATTTCTTGTCACTCAATCAGAGGCCGAGCATGCGTTGTGCTCCGACACAAGGAAACGGTGATGAGGGCTTGGTTCGCCTCCGTGACGCGACTCAAGAAGGGCTCAGCACCGCTTAGTTCAGCTACACGTGTCTTTCAGCTACATTTAGGGATTCTGTTATTTTATAGTATTGTTGTTTGTATTTGTTGTTGAATATAAAACATTTTCCAAAAGATTTGGTATGTTTTATGCATTTCAAATAAGAATAAGAGAACATTAAAAACAGTAATTGGTGACTGATTGTGTGTAACTTTTGCCACTTCAGTTTAACAACACCACCACCCTGAAGACGAAGGCGATGACATCAGCTCGTCTGCTTTCAATTGTCATTCTTTGATTAGATTAAAATTACAATTGGATTCAATAGTTGCAGCCAAATGTTCAGGAAATGTTCTGTTCAGATATTTTAGGTCTGCATTATGCACTATGAATGACCATGCCCTGTTTTTACAGCTAATATTATCCTGCTGAGCATTGATCCAGGGGTCATTATTCTCACATCAGAGTGCTCCACAGACATCTCTTTAATAAGTGATGTCTGTGGAAATATGCATTTATTATACATACAGGATTGGATGCTTTTGTTTTCTAATACACAAACACCAAAGCGTGCTGAAGCTGGTTAAAGCTGCACAATTTGAAAAGATGATTAGGGGAACAAAATATAGAACAATTGCAATAAAATGTTGTGTTGGTTTAATATGAATGCATCATCACAATCATTTTACGATACAAAGTGCAACTAGTGCACAGCCTTGCTTTACACTTACACAGAGGAAATACCCAGATCCTTTACCCAAATTAAACGTACAAATATAACAAAAGATAGTATTAAAATATCGAATGGAAAGTAATTGTCTGGCATTAAAATGCTGAATAATTATTAATTCCACTATTAGATTTATATTACTGATGCATCCAGTATGATTTTAATGAAGTTGGTTTACTGCTTTATATACAATTAGACAGATTAGTCCAGTGGCTCCTAACCGCTGCACAATGCCAATCCAACAGGTCACCAGATGAATGCGTTGTAAGGTTGTAAGGTGACCTCTCTGGGCCTTAAACAGTCGTTTAAACTAAACCATTTGATAAATTAAGAAGAGGAATCATTCTGTGGTGCAACTGGAAGCTACCCATAGACATCTGAAACGTGACCCGCAGCCCCACTGTTGTTATGCAAGGGGTCCAAGCCAAAAAGACTGTGGGTCACTGGTTTAATCTTTAACATTGTATTGTTTTTAAAAACATAAAATTCGTGAAGTATTTATAGCTGACAGATCAATTAAGTAGAGTAAAAAGTACATGGAGTGGAGTAGAAAGATAAACAAGTCCATAAACATTCAGGTGGAGAAATAGACCAAAAGGGCTAACCCCTGAGAGTTGCCTTGCTCAAGGGCACCCCAGTAGTGACCAGGCAGTGAACTGGCAGCAAGGTAAAATGGAAAACCTCAACATTGTACATAAGTACAGTACTTGATTCTCACTGTGAATCACTGTTAATAAGATTACATTAAAATGAGCAAGCCTAATGACTATGTCTAAGCAGGCTGAAAAAAGTTAATTATTGCGAGAGTACAAGTTGACAAATTAGTCAAACGGAGAGTGGCGTTCCATGTTCAACTAATCATGCACAAAAAGAGAAGTAACAAACAGCGCTTGCTTTCCTGACATTGATTTTCAATTAGAAACGGAGGCAATCTGCCTTAAGAGAGGGGTCCATCTACTTCAACTCCATTTACTGCTCACAACCCTCCATAAAGCATTGGCAGATACATTTGGCTTTGAGCCAACATCCAAAGTCAGCCTTTCTTACTGTCCATGCTGCAGTAATGAAGATAAGAATAAGTAGCAGACTTTGCAGAAAGGGATCCGATACCACCCCCCCCCCCCCAAAAAAAAAAAGACAAAACCCGGAATTGCTAGCATTATATCAGTCATCCCAGGACATTAGAAGAATGGGATGACTTGCAGCCTGAGGGTTTGATGGATCAGGTGCCCAAGTCTCCTGAGCAGCGACACTGTGCAAAGATCTCCGTCTACTGTTTGTTTAACATAATTTAAGAGGGAACAATGCACATTAAATCAACATGAGCACTTGCATCCATCTGTAAATGTGCCAGATTTAGCCAAACGGGCTCATTTTTAGTCCCTGGCATGTTGATTGTATTACAGGAAACGAGCCATATGCAGACAAAATGCACAATTATAAAACACAGAGGCAAACACAATTTAGTAAAACAATGAAAAAAACACTACTCCAGATTACGACTGCATGTTTGATTGTCCAGTTACAACTGTTTTATAGATTAAATTAAGATGTGATACTTAGTTCTGTCAGTCGGTAAAGTGTTCCAGGTATGAGAAGCTTGATTGAAAAAGGGTGACTGCCCAAAGGTACTTTTTATATGAGGTGGTCCCCTCTGGTAGTAACTCTAGTTGATGACTTCTGATTGTTTTTTTTATGATTTCATTGAAGGGGGGATTGGGCACTAAGTATAGTAGAGCATTGTTTAGCCGCTGGCTTAGTAGTCACTATGAGGGCTGTTGAGAGGCAATAGAAATCCTCCCAATCTCATATTTAGCACCTTTAAATAGTTCATAATAGGTCTAACGTTTGCTAAATTCAATTTGATTCTTTTGACAGTTATGATTTAATTTGTGTTTTGAATGCAATTTGGGAATCTATTATTACGCGTGAATATTTGACCTCATGCACGTTTATTTTTTGCCTGCTACTGTGAAAGAAACATTTAGCTGTCATTGAGGTGTACAAATCTGTTGTTAACCAAAATTGAACAATGAAGCTCTTCTATTAGTATGTAAGGCTGCGTTACAGTAAGGATGGATTTTGGCACACTAAATTATTACCCTAATACAATGTATAATACACAATGTGTAATACACAATGTAACGGCATTGTATGTGTAGTATGATGTTTAAAGCGTCTTTTACTTAGAAAAGTGCTATATAAAAGTGTTATTAATATTATTATTATTATAGTATGAGTGTAACTAATCTTGAGCAAAACAAAAAAAGAGGAAATAACATCAACTAGACCTGTGATGAGGCAGAGTAATTTTCACTTGACACCTGCAGCTTTATTCCTGACATAAGAGTCCCACTTAACGTACACCAACCAAACGCATGAGCTTTTCTCTGTTTAGCTAAGCTGGGCCTCATTATCATATCACAGCAGTAATAGGGAGAGATATTAGAGGAGGGTGATAGATCATATGAAAGAGACTCTGGAGTGCCAATGAAATCAAACTACTGAGGTTTTGGAGTCATATTCATAATGTGCTTTAGGGTGTGTATATATGTATTAAACAGTCAGGCAGATTTGTGGGGGTACAAATTGACCACTAATCCACTGATGTTCCTGGAGATAAAGGTGATGTAGTTAGAGGTGAGATCAAAGAATAAAACACAAGTTTGTAAGTGGGTCTATGAAGGCTGAGGATGAGTCATCTTTACTTCGCAATGACCTGGCAAACCTTGTCCAGCAATGTAAGTGGCTGATGGATCCCAAATTAAAAAAAATATGCACTTAAATAAATAAAACCTTGATCAAAGTGTTGGCCATGGGTAGCTAATTGATCTAGCTGCCAAAATACCTGGTGGTTGGGTTGGGCGATATGGAGAAATTAAAATATCCCAATATGTTTGACAAAATATTTACATCGCAAATATTAAAAAGTCATCACCACATTACTGTAATGCAGCCTTTAAAACCTGGCAAAGACAACACTAATGCCATATTGCAATATTCAGAATCTAGTATCATATCATTGTATGTGTATATATGCATATTATATTTACAAATATATTCACAGATCCTAGTATCATGAGATAAACAATTCTTCAAAAAAGAGAGTGTGTGTGTGTGTGTGTGTGTGTGTGTGTGTGTGTGTGTGTGTGTGTGGTTGGGACTGTGGAAAAGAGGCAGGCAAATGAAATGCTGGATTCAGCTGACTCAACACAAGAAATGAGCTGGGTTACTGAATTTAAACTAAACTGTCTCGGAGGCTGGCCGATGATCCTGAGGGAATGAGAGACATGAAAACATTCAATACCATCAAATCAGTGTGAGCTGTGAAAAGTTACTGAACTGTACATGTCTGTTTGTTGGCTCACCTTATTCCAAATGAACCAGAATACTGTAAACATGCCAGGACAATAAAATAAAACATGAGTTTGTAATAATGTTATTACTGTACAAGTGAACTTTACCAACATGGTTAGGAAGGTAACATTTAAAATAGGCAGGCATCATATGCATGAACGGAATTAATTATGCATATATAATTTACTGACATGACTCATTTTAAAAATCATAGAATGAACATGGATTAATTGAGTGAACAGCAAAAGAGCCTTTAACATTGCTCCTATTTTATGTCGGCAAAAAAGGTACCCACATTGGCATCCCTTTAAATAGATACAACGCCCTGCACCACCGTGCTGTTTGCTAGCCACATATCGCTGAGTACATTGCATCCAAAACCACATGCATACTTGTTTATTAGATTGCCCCAAATCCTTGTTTTGTCAACAGATTCAAATATGGGAGGATGTCTTTAGTGCTAATGTTCATCTTGCAAGCTAATCGTTCACCAGCTAGCGAGTATGCAGATAATTTCAAACCAAAATCCCATTAGAAAATAGAGACACGTTATATTGCATCACTCTACAACAAAAACACAACGTTATTATCAAAATGTGTGACTTGTATTGTAATAAATGTAGTCTCCTGGTAAATACGGGATGCGCTCATGTCAACACGACCAATTCATTTGATTAAAATGCCAGTTTTACTCCTTTTCACGCTGTAACGCTTTAAAAAAAAAAGGTGAAGAGGTTCGACAGTATTTTAGGCAAATCCGTGTTTTACATTGACATTGCCATACAAAATGTCGTTATCCTGGTTGCGGGGTGTATGCCGACTTGTACAGCAGACCATATAGACTCTGAATATGCCTGGGGTTTATGTTCCAACACATGTATGATGCGCCCGGAGCAGATATTACATTTAAATGACAAGAGTTTTGCATGAGGTTTTGAGAGATGACTCACTGACGCCAGTGGGTGGTTCACGTCGGCTACAATTTGCTGTCACTGTTGCAGCTCAAACTGCACTACGGTGCATAGGATGCTGACGTTAATAAATGTACCGGGAACTTACCGAGAAGAGCATGGAGTAGATATTCAAGGTGAATTTGATGAAGTAGTAGAAGTGGTTGGTTTTCCTCAATTCAGAGTAGGACGGCATGGCTGCTGACATCCGTAAAGCTAGCTGACAAGCTAGCTGACGTTGGTTATCCCTCGTTTAGTTCAGGCAATGTAAAATAATGATAATTATACATCAAACGTTGTTTGTGAAATTTAAAAAAAAAGGTTTTGAAAGAGCTAACTGAATTTTATATATATAGCAGCCCTCATTTCTCACGTACTATTGTGGGTAGCCACTGAAACACAACCACTTCCGTACGGCCCGGGTCCAGGCCACGCTTTGTTTTGACTACATTCTTAAAGGGGCAGTGAACACATCCTCCTTATTTAATTAGATTGAGCTGCTACGGTTAATTTGTAACATCATTTGTGTTTAGTTTCAACTATAGTATAATATAGTTATAGTACTATAGTACTATAATAGTTGTGACGTTTCATTTTGTCAATGTTTATTGCTTATGAAATATTACAATTATAAATAAGACAAACCAATTAAAACGTTAAAAAGCAGACTGTTGTTTGACATTGAGGTCAGAAGTGCTAGATCAGTCCCTGCAGCAGTGAAACAGGTGTGGAACTTGTGGAAAAGAATTGTCCTATGAAAAAAACAACATTTTATTAATCCAAATAAATGAATACAAACAGCAGGAACATATAATTACCTCTCTAAAGAAACAGGGGCATACTAGTAACAACATTGTAGTTACAGATAGACAATCAGTGAGGCTTGTTAAAAGTAATTCAACCCTTGTTACATTACTTTTCTCAATTCTTTTTCACTTCTTCCTGATTTTCTCAGTGCGTGTTGCAGAGAGAAGCATGAGCCATGAGTCATCAAAGTGATCCTCTTTCCTCTACCACCTTTCTGCACTACATCCCCATTTCACTGTTGTTGTTGTTTATATTATACATACATGTTGATATTGTTGTCTTTAATGTCTTTTTTATATTTGTCCTGTTATTTGTAATTGTAATTGTAATTTAAATATGTTGTACGATGAGAGCGTACGTGTAACCGGAGTCAAATTCCATGTACGTGCACACGTACATGGCCAATAAAGCTGATTCTGATTTCTCTGTAATCATCCTCTTATTATGTCTCCTGTCATCTGTTCTGTGGCTGACTGCTCTGCTGAGATATGGAAGGATATGTACTACTCCAATGCATGCTAGGTTTGCATCTAGTCTCACGATCATGAACACAAATAAGTGGACAAACAAAAAAGTAATGATCATGCCCTGCTCTGCGAAATTCATAATCTTCATCTTTCTAAGGGCTTCTCTCACTCACAAGCATATGCATTGAATTTGGTTGAAGGAATTGCACAGGGCTGAATTAAATCACCCCTGTGCACATTTTGAGGGCCAGGTTGTGTGCAGCTCATCAAAGTGTCTCACATATATCACACATAATTGAGTTTAAATGTTCAGTGAGTAGCAGGGAAACATTTAGTCTAAGCTACGGAAAGCCAATCAATCGAAAGGTCAGAAATAACATTTGGAATTTAGGAATATGTTCATGTCTCTCATTCCCTCAGGATCATCGGTCAGCCTCAGAGACAGTTTAGTTTAAATTCAGTAACCCAGCTCATTTCTTGTGTTAAGTCATCTGAATCCAGCATTTCATTTGCCAGCCTCTTTTCCACAGTTCAAACCATTACACACACACACACACGCACACGCACACGCACGCGCACGCGCACGCACGCACACACACACACACACACACACACACACACACACACACACACACACACACACACACACACACACAGAGCCTTTTCGTGATCGCTACAAACCGAGGAATGTAAAATACTTTCACCCAAATTTGATAAGAAATTACCATCATGTTAATATTAAAGTGTAAGCAGTTCTACACAATGATGGATATCAGTGGCTGTAATTTGACAAAACTAGTATATTTCTTCCATTTTATATAGTAGATTAATATATTCCCGTTGCAGACAAATTCAAATGTGAGCTGTTCTGTAAATCCTCTTCTGGATTGTGCCACTTTTTCGAAGAATTGTTTATCTCATGATACTAGGTTCTGTGAATATATTTGTAAATATAATATGCATATATATATATATATATATATATATATATATATATATATATATATATATTTGTCAGCAACGGGAATATATTAATCTACTATTGTGCGAAGACTGAAATAATTAATTAATTTAGGCATTCTGACTGTTCATCACTTTTGCTGTATCTCTTTCTTGAATGCTCTTCTGCCTGTATCACAGCTCTATTACAGTTAGTCTCAGCGAATATATGATCTGACTCTCATGAATCCTATGCAACTGATACAGTCTAGAGGATATGTGCCAGGGTTTGGTGGGATCTGTGTATGACTCCTGCAGACTTACATGTCAGAGCTCACTCTGTTGCAAGATTGTACATTCAAGCTAGAATCAAGGGGCCAGAATAATTTAGATTCCTGATCATCACTTTGCTCTTACTGGTGTCTCCAGTCAGGGATGTTGTAGTGAGGGAAATTAGAGAGTTTTTATCTGCAATTTTTAATTTGCACACTAACCTAACTAATGAATTATTAGTTGTGAAAAAACATTTTGACATACAATCCTGTCTTTAAATAACTGAAGTCAGGCTAATTCGAGGGGAAACAGCAGTTGAAAAAATCTTTTCATAAAATCAATGAGTGAACAAAAGTAGCTAAGTAATACTGCTATTGAACATTGCTAACTAGCAGCTTATTGTTTGGTTGAGCTTGATGAGTGCTAAATGGGAGCTCATACCATAATAAAAATATTATATAACCCAGAGCGTCATAATTTGTCGTGTAAGGCCGAGCTGCCATGAAGGGATGCTCAGTATCAGTGTGATGGAATAAAACAAGTGACAAATGTCTGAGAAGCACTCTCAGACATTTGTTATGATGTTGTTTTCACACCTTTCTGGGTTAAGGTCCACACCACCTCCACTCTTATTGCATATGATGTGAGACTTAGTTCCTGCCTCGACCGCAAGGAAATGTACCAGAGCGTGTTCTCACCTTGGACTCACCCCTCCCTTTGTACTCAGTTTTCTCAGTATTCTTTATTTCAGTTTAAAGTACCCTAAGATAGTTTATAACAATGTTCCCAATATTAGTCCCAGTACTGATGACAGCTTTTGGAAGATAACAAGAAAATAGCTTTTCTTTAACTTAAAAAAAATAGATATAACTGACAAATGTTTTTGTTTTTTTTCTATAAAAGTAGTTTCAGTACCTGAAAAAGGAGAAAACTGGCTCCATAAATTTCAGAAGCCTGGGCACTTGCTGATTGGGATGGATTATTTCATATGGAGTGAACACATTTGTCTTGTTGTTGTCGTCGTTGACATTTGTTTGAATTAAAATGTCCCAAGAACTATTGGATACACTGCCATGACATTCATGTTTCCTTATGATAAACTTAGGTGATCCTTTAACTTTTCATGTAGCACCATCATCAGGTCAACATTCAAATGTGTCCAATACTTTGGTTTTTCTGTCTAACTATTAAACTATTGGCATTCCCATCATCCTCAGCTGTACTTTGTGTTTAGTGCTAATTATGTATAATTATGAATATAATTTAAAACGGAATCTTTTTGGGAAAAAGGGGCATGATGCATGCTGAAGAAGAAAAACATCTAGACACAGAAAGAGATGTGGTCAGAAAGTTAGTATTATTTCTTTGTACAATTACAGGTATTCATCTCTGTTCATTTATCGCCTCATTTTATTATGACTAAGATATTTAAATGCACTGTGTTCTAAATGTAGAGGACTCTGTGGATCATTGGGCCTCATGCAGTAACATTATATTACATTTCTCTTATATTTTGTCTTAAATGTCTGTCGAGAGAAAAAAAAAAGAGAATTCAATGGACAAATTGTTGAACAAAAAATAATAGGAACTTTGTTTGTACTTAGTTTCTTGCATCTGGCCCAATGTCAAGTGATGAATGGATGGCAGACGTACAGGTTATTGTGACCGAGCCAATGTTTTCATGGCTAGAGCTATGCAGTGCATCTGGGATGCAGCTGGTAATAGTGAAATGAGGAAGAATATCTCATCATGAGTGTGTGCTACAGACTGGTGTCGCTCACCTCTCTTGCTTCTCCTTCCAAGCAGTTTAGACTCTACCATGGAGCTCTGACGGTTGTGATGGAGAGGACAGAGAAAAACAATGTCCTTGTGCAAGAGGAACAGAATTACTAGGACTGGACACCATCTAAAAGGGAATTATCTTTGGAGGAGAACATTTTTTGGTAAATTACGTTGCTGGGGTCATCATAGATCAGGCATTATGTGAACAGCAGACATTTGCAGACAATTACAGAAGAGAAGAGAACATGTGTTGATAGGCCAGTTCATGATATTAGAGGATGAAACCACTCTTACAACCCACAACGCGGTGTATAAGCCTCAAGATGTTGCTATCACACATGTGCAAATTTGTTGTTTTTAACCTTCAAGGTAATAAAGGTTATACATCCTGTGACCTGATCATTAAATAAAAGTGTGTGGGTCACTTTGGGGACCATGAATTAACAGAAACGTTCATTTTCATTCAGCTGTTAGAGTTGTCACAGACCAATGTGTTTGTCAAGGGGTAATTATGATTTGAAAATCCTGTGAAATGTCATCGCAAGCTGGCCAAGAGTTGTTTCTCTGGTTGTGTTGGACAGACACAATGAGAAATTAACTGACTGCATATGCTTTTTGATCATTTAATCACAATACATTAGCATTGCTTCCTCTTTTTTTTCCAGTGAGCCTGAGTCAAGATGGCAATCTAATTGCTTATACACAAGGTTCTAGGTACTCTGGCATTAACACAGGACGAGTCTGCATGAAAGGACTCGCCTACAGTGCAATAGTTACGGGAGCTTTGAAGAGAAAATCAGAAAATAGTGGAGTGTCAAAGACGTTACATGATTTCCTGCGCTTGGTGAGTTTGACATAGTAAATGACGGCCTCAGTGTATGACAAAGAAACTGTCTTTTCTTTTTCCAATATTCCAAAAGGGTGCTCTATGTGGCATTATTGTGAATGTGTGGCTGCTGTATTTCCAGGAGTGAATTTAATGTGACCCTCTCCAACTGTATATCTTGTAGTTGTTGGTAATAGCAGCTTAATTCATTGATTCACATTGCTTTGGTAATCAGCAGCTTGCCTGTCTGTCCAAGATTAGTATAGAATTTTGTTCTCCTTTTTTAAAATAGTTTCTAAAGCTGGCTTAAAGCACTGCAGCCATGTGATTCCTTTTCAATGTGACACCTCTCAGATTCACAGCAGCAAAACCGGTGGCAATAAAAAGGTCCTCTACTCCACAATCACACAACAAAGGCCTGTGACTTTAAGGTCCAATCAACTTTATGATCTCCTGTCTTTTCGTGCCTTCAAGAGTCCAGTGGCAGCAGCCTTCATTGTCTCACAATGCTCCTCTAGACTCCTGCAAATGCAACCTCTGACAATGGAGCCGGGAATATATAAATCTTAGTATTGTGAACAAAAAAGTCTGCTGAAGAAAATATCCTGGACTCTTGTGAAAAACCTCTGTTGCAGTGTTTATCGCTATATCTATATTCAGGCCCGTAGAGATCACCCCCCGCAGCCCCCGCACCGCGGGGGGGCCTCGCGTGGCAATTTTTTTATTTTTTTATTTATTTTTTAGCTGTTACGGACATGGGCAGATTCTGTCTGAGACATGGCAACCGGTTTATCGGCAGCCATTATCAACTCTGGCCGATGATGGCTGCCGAATCTGGGCCGAATAATGTAATAAATAAATAATATTACATTACGTAATAACATTAAGATATCCCTCAAAGTTGTCTCTCTCTCTACACAATAAAAAAAGTATTTTAAACTGGCTTTATAAGTTTTAAATAATAGTTGTAAAGGCAATCGTAACAGGCAACCACTAGGGCCTTTATGATTTAGCGAACACGCTAACAATAAAACACAACTCCATACTATCAAGTGTGCCTGATGTAGCCACGGCCATCAAATTATTTCTGACAATACCTGTGACTGTCGCAAGCGCTGAAAGGTCATTTTCCAAGCTAAAACTGATCAAAACATATCTCAGAAGCTCCATGTCACAAGAGAGGCTGTCAGGTCTGGCCATCCTTAGCATAGAGAATAAACGTGCGCACAGTTTAGATGTAAAGAGCGTGGTTAAAGACTTTGCACACAGATTTGCTAAAAGACACACACATGTGTATTCAAATGCAAACCTGTAGAAAGTAGCCTACCGGTGTATCGACTATATGTAGGCATATTTGTTATGTTGTTGTAACATATGTTCTGTTTGAGCTGTTTGATAGGCCCTAGCATATGTTTTTTTTCTGTTGGAATACATTTGTTCTCTGTTTGAGCTGTTTTTTCTGATTGAATACATTTCCCTCAAAAGAAAAGCTTGGGTCCTGTTCGTTTATCTTTGGATAATGACCGCCGGACAATACATTATCCCTTACATATGGGGGGGGGGGGGCTCTCACGGTTATTCTGCAGGGGGGCCTCATGTGTTTCCATTACGGCACTGTCTATATTGCACTATTAAACATATTTACACCGAGTTGTGTTGGTGTTTCTGTTCAAATATGTAAAGAAGCTTTTTAAAGTATACAGTTTCATTACTACAATTGATCTTTGTCACCAGCATGTTCCCATGAAGCAGCTCATCCCCAAATGCACAGTCCAGTGCAGACCGTGAATCCACAAGAGGGGGCGGTGAGTGGGAAGACAGGGACAGTGTCACACCTCACCACGTTACACACCACATTCAGACAAAAATAGATTATTTCAATTGTATTTCGAGATTAAATCCATTCAAGCCACTACACAACTACAACCATGTGTATTACAACTTGGATACTATTGATATTGATATGAGCACATTATCACTCATATGCCTGAATGTGTTCATTCTTTCTCCTGCTTGGGTCCGATGTGTGATTGCCTACAACGGAATCATGAGCGAATTTAATCAGATGAGAGGTATTTAAGGATGATTATCCCGTTGGCTTCCCCGTGAGGTCTGAGTCGGATGGAGTAAATGACATAATCATAATTACAGAGAACTGCCTATTGGCCGGGTGCGCAGCAGGCTCGCCACATAAAAAGGTGGTGTGCAGCCGCTCACTTTGAGCAGAGAAGCAGCAGAGATCAGAGCGGAGAGGGGAGAGGACGCAGCAGAGGAGAGCTCCGACATGTCCGAGCAGTTTAGGGAACACAGAATTTGAGTTTTTGCGCGTTTTTACGCACAGGGATAATTGATAAAGAGTAGGGTAGTAGATGAATATGTCATCGTAAAAGTCCCCACGTGTTACTATCATTTCCAAGAAAGAGCCTTCCAGTGAACATTCCAACAGAGCGGCGCGGCTGTCATGCTCTTCTTAAACTTTGGTCACTTTCCATTTGCCATCGGAGTTGTCTTGCTATGAGTTGGGTTTGTATCCAGTTGGTCGGCTTTTAAGTGACTTTCGCGTCTGAAACAGCAACATGGATCCTTTATTCAATTTCACCAATGCGCCAAATTGGACCAGCAGCTCCAACGACACCAGTAACGGGACCGCGGACTGGAACCAGTTTGTGCAGCCGGTCTGGAGAATTGTGCTCTGGGCCATTGCGTACAGCTGTATAGTCATTGTGTCCGTGGTCGGCAATCTCACAGTGATCTGGATTATTATGGCGCATAAACGCATGAGGACTGTCACCAATTATTTTCTACTGAACCTGGCGTTCGCGGAAGCCTCCATGTCCGCCTTCAACACGGTGATCAACTTCACGTACGCGGTGCACAACGAGTGGTACTTCGGACTGGTCTACTGCCGCTTTCACAACTTCTTCCCCATCGCCGCCGTCTTCGCCAGCATTTACTCGATGACTGCCATCGCTCTGGACAGGTATGCTGCGAGTCTGCTGTGAAAGGAGATACGAAATGTGTTTTTAGAATGGCAACATTATCAATCAAGTGCTGATCAATGTTCTTCGCCATATTCTCCCAAATTATTGACATCAAAATGCATGAATATTGCACTTACAAAAAAAAAAAAGTGATATGATCACATTACAGAAAACCAAAATAGCTGTCTAATTCCATTTTTCCCACTCTTATAAAGGTCCTATAGCAAATCAATAGTGATATCATTATATCGTACAGGTGGTGAACAGGTTGCGATATCATTTAGTTTATCAGGTACATGGAGGTCAACTGCTCTTTGAAAGGAAACTTTAGATAGCTTTAGATTAGATAGCAATAGATTGCCTTAGATTGTTTTGCTCTCTACCAACATGCAGCTCAACGGAACAGTTCATCTCACATCAAAATGCACAAATGCAACAAAACACTGATATTTGTCATCACACAATTGTCTACAAAAAAGGATCAAGAATATGTATTTTTTTATTCATGTTTTATTAAACCAACGTCCCATTAGTAGCCTAACTTCACATAAATACATCAGAAATGCTGCACAATTATTCAACTCTTGCGACACATT
Organism: Cyclopterus lumpus; assembly: GCF_009769545.1. Classification (NCBI taxonomy): domain Eukaryota; kingdom Metazoa; phylum Chordata; class Actinopteri; order Perciformes; family Cyclopteridae; genus Cyclopterus; species Cyclopterus lumpus. The sequence continues at coordinate 7,785,444 of NC_046974.1, forward strand.
CTTTTTGCATGTCTGACACACCCTTGCAATTTCCTGCAGATATGCACATTATATCCAACATTTATTGAGTCGAAGAGAGGCATCTGCTCATGGTGGTCATCAACCCTCCACCTCCATGAGGATAGAGTTCCTCTGAGGAATGGAGAGAAAGGTGGAATGAAAAGGGACTCCATCCTGCAATTGGCTGTAAAAGACTCTGATAGAAGAGAATGGTAAAAACTCAACACTGTCCCATAAAATTACAAAATGTAAACCTTTCCTCAATGTGCACAAGTCTGTCATAGAGGACATCATTTAATTAAAAGAGCCTCTCAAGGTCTCACTGTTGAGCTTATTTTTATAAATGCTCATCGATTTTAAAAAGACGAGAGTGGTGCTGGATCAAAACATGCCTGTTCAGAACAGGCGGATGCTTGGCCTGTGGTGTATGGTGACACGGCGCTTCCTCGGGTACGGACTAATATATCTGCCATGACACATCCATGTTGTTGCTCCAACCACATTCACTTGGCTGAGAAATGTTATTTTGTTATGTTGCAGATTTAGATTTGACTGACACAATGTAACAATTAAAATATGATGCATCATTATTCATTATAAAAGCTCCACCTTGAGCAGAAGTCAATTTGAGTACATTGTGTTGACAATGACTCTTTCCCTCGTTACTTGAAGTAAAACATTTAAATGCAGGACTTTTACTGAGCGGTATTAATCATTTTATAATGAATAGTTAATAGTTTTCCTTTTGAAACATTTTGGATTACATTGCCAACACCTTCAAACCCAGTAGAGAAAGCCAGTGGTTGCCCGGGGCCCTCAAATCACTAAAACAGGCCCTGGAAAACACACCCAGGCCGCTGTAAGGGGCGGTCTTTTCAGTCTTGAGAAATGCGGGTTACTATTATTACATGTTCTTTCTTTTCTCCATCAGAGCATCTTTTCCTATTGTCACAGGACTCTGTGGAGCTCAGTGCGTGGAATAACCCTCCCATTCCTGTCTGAAGGCCCACTATTGTGGCGATGAGGGGGAATGGAAATTCAATGCATAGAAAGCCCTGTGCTGCTTTGTGAATGTGTGCGAGTGCCTGATCATGGGGGCGTGAGCCGTTGCATTGTCATGTGTTTGTGCGTGTGCATGGATCTTTGTCTGTACGGTTGTGCGCGAGTATACATTGTATGTGTGTGCACCTGTACATCTGTGTCCATGAATGCTGGTTTATCTACAATGGGTGCTTGTGTTGCTTGTGTGTCTTTATTCATTGTGTGAGTGTTTGTGTTTCTGGGCATAAATGACACATACGGATGCTGCTCCTACCGTTTCTATACATAAAGCTGTGAACATCCTGCCTGCAGCTTGACAAGTCTGCAGATGTGTTTTTATACCTCGACATCTTAGGTGATAATGGCATGTAAGGCTTCCATATATATATATATATATATATATATATATATATATATATATATATATATATATATCTTTCAGCTAGAAAGCCATGAACTTGACCTTCTAAATAATTAAGTCAAACCTTTAGAACAAGGGAACGTGAGAAAAAAAAAGCAGATTAAGATGGCAACAGGCCACACATTCAGGGAAATTTGCCATTCAGGGGATGTACAAATCGGGATACTTTCCCCTGACCCCCTGACCCCTTGACCCATGTCCATCCTACACAATCATGTTATTGAAAACCTGAGAAGCTTAGAATTCACACTGACACCATCATGATTCTCCTGACCCTCCACTCGCAGCCATCTTTCACTGCTGTTAAGGCTGCAGCTAATATTTCAATTCTTGATTTTCACTACTTCCTGTGAGAGCTGAAGAGCTCCCATTAGCTTCTCGACATGAAATATTTTTTTGCAAATGAAGGAACTCTGCATCTCATCAGTGGAGATGGAGTACTGTGCTGCAGCTGATAAGGCTTTTATTCATCTCCATCATGGCTACAATCAGGACTGGCAATCTATGGGTTGTGTAGTGCAAGAACACCACACAACCCATAGATCACCAGTACAATCAGGGTGCTGATGCCAGTGTGCTGAGTTAGAACCACATGGGAGTTTGAGTCAGAGACTTGGGACAAGATTTGGAACTTGTAAACAATCTTTATTATTCTTTATATATCCATATATTTCTGTGCATTAACAATAATGGAATGTCATTCCCTCCCTCATTATCATGCGTAACCATTAGGTGGCCATAGATGACTGTAAAATGCATCAAGAACACGGTGGCGAGCACAAGGGAGAATACCTTTAGTTGATTGACGTTTGCTATATGTTTTGAAAAGACGAGTCAGTGCTTGCCACACTTTGGCGGACTTTGCCATGAGTATAAAAAAGGTTGGGTAACTGTAATCCTTCATGTTGCGAGAGAAAGGTCCACGCTAATTATTAACATATGCAACAGGCAAATAACCCAGGTTTGTTATTGAACACAAAACACATGGGTTTGAGAGGCAAGACGGATTAGTTCATTTGCAGTAGAAGACCCAGTGTGATTATATACCATTATGCAATACGGTTGTACTCACACTTAACTTGGACTGGCAAAAAATGACTTGTGAGCATCTCTGTATCAAGCATACAGCCCCAAATGAAATATAATTATCTACTATCTACTGTTTTCTAGGATTGCCAGTACTTGCTTAAAATCCCTAATAAATGTAGTGGGGAAAAGACTACAATGGATGAAAAAACAGAAGCAAAAAAGAAAGTAGCTTCATGGCTTCATTAATGATGAGTGATTGCAATCTTGGAACCCATCTGCTATCGTTTTGATGTTGATTTAGCCTCTAAGGGCAGTGGCCAATTTATCAGGGTTTGCTAGAAATGTGGGCAAAGACTTCCTCTTGTGTGCGTCCTTCATTGTCAACAGTCAGATTAGCAACTTCAGATGGAAGAGTGGAGTAGGAGTTGAGAGAAGAAGTCTACGACTGTATTGTTTCACAATCAGCCAGTTTACAAGCTAATTTTAACCACTTAAAAAGCAAAATCATCACATGGGGATAGTTGATGGGCTCCGAGATTACTTATGGGCCAACGCATTCAGCCACTTTTGCTCTTCACTGTTTACCTGCATAAAAACTGCTCAAAAGTCAATGGAGAATGTTGAGATAATGTCCATAATATGATTATTATGACATTTTCCAGTCAGGCAACCATTGCAGATGTTATTAAATGAGTTTCAGTTGAACCTCACATGATGAAAAACAATGTAGAAAACTGGATGCAAATATGACGTTTGTTACATGTATTAATGTGAATGTTGAAGTCACATGTTTCATGCATGTCCTCATTGAATAGCTACATCTATTTCTATAGCACTTGTCATATTTGCTTTTATCAACACTCCAATATTTACACCTCACCTCTAATCACTTTCTTTTCAAGATTTCTTTGCATTTTCACAGTTTTGCGCTAACTGAGAATGCGCAACAGGTGAATGGAAACACACCAATTGGTAGCTGCTCTTGGCCCTTCACCTATGATCACCTTCAGTCAATGCAGTTTCAATTTACATAAGTTAACCATGTTTTAAATTGTGTATAATCCGAGGGAGAAAATACTGTACGTTTCCTTGGACACGTAATGTAGAATGCAGTTTAGTTGGATATGGGTCATTTAATTTTGTAGGATACTGGGGGAGGAATATCTGACAGTTCAATTAGTCCTGCAGCCATCGTGAACTGTGTTCACCTGAAGTATGAAAAGCCATCGAGTATAAAACACAGGCAAGATTGGGATGTTTGTGACCATTAAGAAGACCAACACTGTTAATATATATTGAAAAGTGACCCCAAAAAAGATATAATTACAAAATATATCAAATCAGATTGGTGGCACCTGTTATTTATTTCAAAGGTGCTTTGATGGAGCTCAATGAAGCAAAGTGCTGCAGTTTTGTCAACATTAAAGGGAAGGTCAATATACCTCATACAGCTACTGACATTTGCCTGATTTTACTTTATTTATTTTAGTTTTCAGCAAAACAGAAAGCATAAATAATAACAAAAGACATAATCATAGATAAAGAAAGCAGCACAAAACGGAATCTGGCAGTCTGGCCCCAAACTTTAAACTTTGATTTATACCAGTTAGTTAAATAATAATCCATACGATTTTCATGAAATCAGACGTCATTTTTATTTATGGTCGGCATTTCTGTGATAGCCATTCCATATATTTACGATCAGTAATTATTTGTATTAGTAGTGGTGGAGTCCGCCATTCCAGTGCTAGAAAAGGGGGATTCACAGAAAAAGGATGCATGTACGATGTATTTATGACAAAACTGTTGCTCAAGGAGTATTTGCTTTAGTATCAAACCGGATGTGCTGCTACCACGGCAACAAAAGGGTTTCACAAAATGGAGAAGGTCTAAAATCTAAAGGATTATGATGCACTGATTCATATTTTTAACAAATGATCAAATGGCAAAATATATTGAGAAAAAAAACTCTGTGGTACACACAATGTGAGGTCAAGTGTTCCATTGGAGGCTTTACCTGATGAATTTATCAGCTAAACAGACAAAGTATGATGAAGCAGGCACTACCTGGCAACCCAAAAATGGCTACTGAAAAGCATTCATGGAAAAACCTCAGTGTAATTTGCTATTTGCACCGATTGTCAGTGTCTGACTCATGATAAGTGCTCAGGGGTTTAGCGGCACTTCGGTGGGAGTTGTTTAGAGAAATAAGAATGTTTTTCATTCACAACCTGCCGCTTTGCGACTACTTCCCTGCCTCTCTGATTTCTGAGCTATTACCTGCTGCCCTTCACACCGCTGAGCAGTTAATACGTTCAAAGGGGGATTGTTTGAGACTGGACCATGATGGACCAGCTTTTCCTAGACAGACCAGGTCAAGACCGCAGAAGACTAACACTGCAATCGATTTCAAGTCTCTATTTCTGAGTCGGTATTCCTGACTTCCAGTCTTTGTGCATCCCAGTGCATCTGCAAGGAATGGATGCCCGGAGCAAGCTGATGCTTGTATGGCAAGTTTCTGAGCTTCACAAGCATCTACAGAGGGCCTACATTAATTACCACAGCCATTAGCAAAGAAAGAAACGCATTTTAAATTGACAACTGGAGAATCCTGTGGGGAATAATAATATAATTTAATTTAAGTAACTTCAAGGATCCGTGGTGACCCCCGAGGAGGTTGGTGCCGCATGCTCACACAAAAGCACAACTCAACTGGAAACAATGAAAAAAGCTTCAACGTTGTCACAACACTACATAAAACAGGGCATGAAGTAAAATATAATGAAAAGGTAATTTTCTGTGCCGACATGTTGCTGTGATGTCGGGTGTATTTATGTTGGCAACCTCGGGCTGGATAGCTCTTGCCTGAATTTCCCTTTTATCTGAGTTCCGAGTACACTGGATTGCAGCATTACTGCACAGCATATCAAGGACAGCTCCCGGTGGCCTCCTCTCTGGCTCTCTCACCTTCCTTTTCCAATTTCCACTTCCTCCACTCCCTTCAAAGTCCTTTTTTTCCCCCAGAGAAATCATCATGGGAAGATATTCTGCCCACCTTTCGCTTTCTCGTTATCTGTGCTTGAAAAGTGGGAACAATGGTATTCCTTTTTGTTCACAAAAGGACTGTGTGACACATGTAGCTCAGTGGGCAGTGTCCTTTGATCCCAAGGTTGGCAGTTTGCGGGCTCCTCCTGTTTGCATGTCAAAGTGTCCTTGAGCGAGACATTAAACCCCAAGTTGCTCCCAGGGTGCTTCACATCAGCCCCCTACTCGATTAAATGTAGAGGTCAAATTTTCTGTATGTACCTCTATGTATATATGACAATTGTAATGAAGGTCATGAATAATGTATGCCTATAAAACAGGAAATAGAGCGGTGTGACAAGAACAAGTGTGTTTGGATTTCTACTGTGAGTGAAGTTTTCCCTCAGCTTTTACACCTGTCTGAAGCCTATCACAAACCCTAGGCTCATATATTTTCATTCCGTTTCATCTATTTATGGATCTGTGGTCTGAATGGTTTAGTTATTTTCTATTTATAGGGGCAGTGCACATTAAATACGATTGTGACCTCTACTCATCGAGGGAAAAAACAAGAAGATAATGTTAAATACTAAAATATATTCATGCTGGCAGCGATGCAAGTTTGCTAAAGTTGCAACACGTTTTCAATAAAAGGTTCAAATAGATTTGCGTATGCAGAGAGTCAAAGCATTGCCTGGCAGTCTGTGTAAGGTAAATTGTTGTATAGACCGAGCTTCTGTAAGCTATTTTATTGTATTTATATCATGCTGTGTACTGTATTTCTTCTAGGGCATTTATTGTTAAATGTAAGAACGGTAGGAGTGGATCTGGCATGCGCTGCTTTTGTCAAGGTTGAAAAGAGTAACACAGTTTGCCGTCTTGGTTAGGACTTGAAGCCTCCCAGTTGTTGAACAAGTGTACGGATTGAAGAGGTCTGTTCCGCACAATGTGATTCCTTTATTAGCGATGCAAAAGCTCATAAAAATCCTTTGAAACTTTTTTGCAACGTTATATGCGAGACTCCACAGGAGAGCTATTAGCCAAATGCTTCACCAACATGCTAACATGCTTACAATGACAATATTAAAATTGCGGATGTTAGGAGGCGATTTAATGGGGGATGCCAAAATGACCAAAATGCATCGACCTTGGCAACCTGCCATCTCCCCTCTCCATCCCTTAGTAGCAGAGAGAGAGAGAGTGCTCGGGCAGAGGGTGCCCCTGACTCAGTGATTCTTTATTCGACTGTGCAAGTTCGAATCTCTGACGCCCCGCAAAGCGTGCCAAAAGTTTCTCTCATTATGCTGTCTATTGATAAGTCCGCGGCGCTGTCCATGGTTCTGAAGCAACAGATGGATTACAATAACTGAATGTCTGAGTGCCGCTAGTGTTAAAGTCAGGGGATCACCAAAGTCAGCGGGATACATCTTCTGGAGACTGTGGATGTCAAATCATCTCAATGCTGGTGATATTTCACTCCCGACCAAAGTGGCCGACTGACTCGTCGAATAACAGAGCACCATTGCCATCCATGCAGCCACAGAGCATGGTTCAGTATTTAAATCTTAAAACCCAAAAATAAATACTCATTGATTCAAAGAAAACAGACTAATCACACAAGTAAGTTCCACAGTACGACACCAGCTACATTATTTACTCTCGGCACTTTACAAGAACATACGCTGGCTGTGGACACAAATATCGGGGGGCATGCTCAGTGATGATATTGTACATTTGATGCAGCCTCTGCATGGTTTAACCTGAGCCCCAGGCACTAGTTCCACTAAATCTATCACTACCAACATGTGTTTGAGAAGGTGCTTGAAGTAAATACAGAATAATGTTATTTTGAAGACCTGCATTCCTAAATGTTGAAATCAAACCACTACACCAATATAAATTTAAGTTAACTGGCACTTAATATGTTAGCAATAACATATTGACAAGATACTGAGAAGTCAAATGTTATTCCTAAATATGTAATATATGTCTGTGGTATAAGCTCAGTGTCAGTTTGCTTATGTTCCGTGTCAACATGTAATTATGTAACATGAGGGTGGATTCTATGTTGTGTCTGTATCTCTAGTCTGCACACACAGCACATTTTGCATTAGGATATCTTGTTAGCAGAAACACATCAAAAATGCCCGCTGTTAATTACAGATCTGATGATTTTGAAAGACAGCGTCGATGCTTCTGTGAATCCACATCCATCAGAGTCAGTGTCACACATTTAGATCCCTTTGAACAGCTGCCTCAGAGCGATGTCACCTCTTAGTGAATAAACAACACTCCAATCAACACTTGTCATCTCCTGTCACTGAAAAATCAACTCTGATTCAAGCTTGACAAATGGCTTTGACGCTGTTAGTGCCTTGCTGAAGGGCACTTGGCTGGCTGGTGGATTTTGTTACCATTGATGATGTGATGTTATCTTTCATTTGGTATTCCTATTTGTTGTGTTAATTGTTTTGTAAAATGAAGTCATAAGTACGGTGGCCCTGAAAGCTCAATGTGCTGCAACTCACATAGAGACAAAACATCAGCAAATGATAAAAACATCATCATCTTCTTCTTCTTCTTCTTCATTTTCTTCTTCTTCTTCTTCTTCTTCTTCTTCTTCTTCTTCTTCTTCTTCTTCTTCTTCTTCTTCTTCGAGAGAGAGAGAGAGAGAGAGCGAGAGAGAGGTAGCGCACTGTTTGACGTCTGTATGAGATGCACTAGGTTTTCAATTGACTCCAATGTGAACCAATCCACGTCATTTTTAGATTCTCAGTCCAACTGCAATCTTTTCAAGTGCTTTTGTTGCCTAAAAACCTAATAAAAAAAAGGTCTTATTTTGAAGAGACACTGTATGCGTGTAACAACAAAACGTGGACATGTTTGGAATATTTTGTTTTATTTTGTTTGTGACTCATAAAGTTACTAATGCCAAATAATCGCCAGCTGCAAAATGATCACACATTTAGTTTTTCAACTTTCAGATATTATTGCAGATATCTGCAGTTAACCTAGTGTTAGCCTTTTTTGAGTATTCATAGCGTACCACTGAACATAGTGGTACATAATATATGGTCTTAAAATCAACATGGTATCCTCAGTACATCGAGTAGTCATTCCCGTTGTATGCTGTGCAACCTGCAGCATTGTGTGAATTTGGGATTTCTCTATTTGGTTTTGCTTTTGTCATTTTGCAGCACGTTTCCTGAATGCTGTGAGGATTGGATTTTCTAGATTAGGCTAACCTCAACAAGCAAGCTCATCTTCTGTGGACACACACACTTAGGCTACACACTCAACCATGGAAGAGGTGATGCAGGTGGATATTGGTTTGGCACAAGACATGGTGTCTGTTGGTTGTTGATGACAATGAGGTGGCTGAAAGATTCATATGTATGCATGTAGACAATAATGGAAACAACAGTGACAATCCTTCAAAAGACACACACACACACACGCACACACACACACATACAAACAGACACCCCAGGCTCTGCCACCTTTACCCTTTGATGGAAGTGTTACGTAACCTTCTGCAAAACAACAACAACCCCCCAAGAGGCCAATAATCCAGATGAAGCAAATTCATGATCAAATTACCACAGCCGACGTTCAAATGCAATTTGGAGAAAAAAAAAGGAGAAAAAAAATCACGGGCAGGCCATTCCATCTGTCGCTTTAGCTGCTTCCTTCTAAATCACTTCAGTTTCTTCAGGAAAACAGTGTTGCAGCCTCATGGTGTTTATATCAAACTGTTGCATTGCCACGGACGTTTAGGTGCTATTTGTGGATAATTGGGTGTATGTCCCCCATGCAATCTAACCCCAGCTGTCCATGCAGCCTGCCACCTAGTGAGAAGGTATTATCTTGAGAGGAATCCGATATTGCCCACAGACAAATACTTGGAGTGCAAAGTCTCAAAGGTGTGCTTTCCAAGATGTTAAATAAAAGGCAGGAAGACAAAAGGCAAGCAGAGCTCTCATCAGGCAAAGACATGAACATGAAATAACTCTGAACAGTTGCAGTGGTTCTCGGGACATTTAAATCCATCCAGACATGTTCCTCCGTTATTTATCCAGGGCGCCAAGGATGCACTAGAATACAGAGACTTTTCTTTTTAGAAAAAAATTGAAAATGAAAGGAGTGTTCATATTGATCTATGCTGGAGGAGCTATATTATTTGCTGGCAGAAAAACAGCTCGAACTGAAACACATTGAAATTAAATGGGTTTGAATGTGCATAGCAGACGTCGATCAGAAAGCTTGCAAGTTTAGGATGAAAAAACTCTTGATACATTATAATATTTCTGCTTTTTTTCCAAGTGTGGCTGCATATTAATTGTTAGCACATCATGCCAGTAGGTTTTACACAGTTTTGTTTCAGATCGGGTTCAACATTTGACAGAATATGAAACACACATGAATAGTCCAGCTTCTTTCATCATTCTTGATCAATTTCAGTCTTCAATTTTGCCAGAGAAAATGCCTACAGGTGAGCAGTCAAACCTTAAGGTAAGTATGTAAGACGGCTAATTTGGTCAGTCGTGCTGTCCCGGAAAGGGAATTCCAAAAGAAAGGAGTTGCAAAGGAAATATGATAGATCATGTTTCCAGACGATCATGAAACAACTTCAATTGGCACTTAGCTACCGCTATGCTGCAAACATTCACGTATCCTTATGAAAAGTGTTAGAGCAAACAGCTGCCTCTAAACCTCTGACATTGTCCTCTGCAGGTGTGTGTTTGATTCTGACATCAACACCCTGACTATGACTCACCTACGTGAAGAAAAGCCACATGGCTGCCAGCAGAGCCAAAGTAAAGCCAAGGATGTGATCGCGCGTTTTCAGCCGACCGCTGGGAGCGTTGGATTTCAAAGGCCTCCTTTTGTCACTGATATAATTAGAGGGAGAAGTTGACGTCCAATTTGGCAGATTAATTTGGGTTATTAGTGGAATTAAGTCCTAATTAGACCCTACATTTCACTGGAGAGCTTTGCTTAAAAGGGGTCGAAAAATAATAAGAACACTGCTGTTGATGCTCCTGTAGGAATGTATGCCGTGCATGCTTCCAGACTGAATACCGTACCGCATAACAATGTTTATTGTCTGGGTTTTTCAACACATGAGGTGAAGAATGAATATATGTATCGCTGAGAAAATTAAATTCAATCAAATTAGCACTTTACTTGCTAAATATAGCTTTCAGGTTATTGAGTAATTAGGAAGAACAACCCATGTTGATGGGATTTATCAGTCAAAAATCTTTGCAGAGTATTAAAAACAGAAACAGAGGTAATGCATTTACATTTTCCACTCACACCCGGAATTATTATATTTTCACTGAGGAAATGGATTCTGCCAGCAAGTGTTGTAATTCCAGACGCTCAGTGGTGATGTTCTCGGTCATTTTAAGTTATTCATGCCCTCGTCATCTCTCTGATTAGGAGCCTGATTATGACAATGTGATGTCATTACTAAAATGCAGACGGTAGTGATTTGTGTAGAAGTATACTTCTAATGTAACTCTCATCTTGGTGTCTCTGGTAAACTCATGGCCATAAAATAAAAAAAAATTTACTTGACAAATCAAAGCTTACTGTGTTGTTTGATAACTTGTAAATGTGTGAGACGTAGATGTGTGGGCGAGTGTGTGTAAGTCCTGCAGGTTGTGTTTCAGTGTGAAGTTGGAGTTACCCTTCAAGAACTCTATTTTCAGTTTATGGCTCTTACACAAATGAGCATTTTTCACACTTTGCCTTCATCAAGGACCTAAATAACTTGTGATCACACACTAAACAATGAATTGTCCATCTGTGCGACTCTTTATCCTCTCCTCCAGTCTGCCTTTAGGTGAAACATTAAAACACAATTAAGCACAAAGTTAATTTATTTGGATAGAGATGTTTTGTAATGGGCCGCTTCGGTTTTTGTAGTTTCATTTAATAGATTTCTGAGCAATTTACACTTTTATTATTTACCCTTTATTAACAAGTCATTGCTGTTGCTTTAGAGCTGGTACCTGCAAAAAGTTTCATTAATCTTAATAAAGCAACAAAAATAGCTTAGTAAATGTTTAACAAATATTAAACTTAATGAATGGGTTTGAAATGCTATTATAAACAACAATGATAAACTCAAAGCTATTAATAATGTTGTTAAGCAGTCTATAAACTGTTAAGAAGTGCTTTATAAGTGCTTATAAATGGCCTATAATCTCACAATTATTACATAGTCATATCAACACATTATTAAACATCTTATAAGAGCCTTATTCCCTATTAACAAACGCTTAGTACACGGACCGTAATCTACATTTTGTGTACCGTAATATTGACTTTGTGACAATGAGGTTAAAGTTCTTATAATTAGCATTAATTTGAGTGAGTCAAATGTAAAGTGTAAGACTTGTAGCCTTTTTTATATATATATATATATATATATATATATATATATATAGTCACTGCATTTTAGGGGACAGAGAATTATTGCATTAGTAATTCTTAATTTAAATGAGTCATCACATTTAATATTTGGTGTCAAATCCTTTTGCAGTCAATGAGGGCCGGAGGGCTGTGAGTCACAGACATGAGCAGACACTTCCTCACTGGTAACGCTTTGCCAGGCCTGCACTGCAGAAAGCATATAGTATATAGCATCATTTCCTTGTTTTAGGGGATTTTTGTTTTAAATCTGATCTTCAGCAGGTTATGCATGTTGAATTAAGGTTTAGATGAGGTCCTGCTACATCATCTTAGAATTGTTCACCCAAAATGGATGTGAACGCCTTCTGTCTGAATGTATATCTTATATATTTAATCCATACAAAAACCAGAGCGTAATATCGACATTTATAGATTTGTGACGAGTTATTTGTAGGACTTTTTCTTGGTCGTGTGCAATGTTTCTTGAGCTGCCTCCAGTCTTTCTGCTCGGCTGAGCTAACCGGCTAATAAACGTGTTTCCCAAAATGTAGAACTATTGATTTATTCATCTGTCTACATGTACATTTCTGATGGCTTATAATGTATTGTATCAGTTCAGCGTAATAGTTTCAAAGCAATGAAGTGTGAATCAATCATACTCGAAATTAAGTGATCACCAAAACTGCATTATGTCAGAGACAGTGGTGACTTATTTAATATGACTAATACGAGGGTCAAAGAGGCTCAGGTGTTGCTCAGCATCCCTGTATCTTCTCCCCTGCAGGTACATGGCCATCATCCACCCTCTGCAGCAGCGCATGTCCTCCACAGAGACCAAGGTGGTGGTGGCAGTGATCTGGGTGCTGGCTCTGCTCCTGGCATTCCCCCAGTACTACTACTCCAACACGGACCAGCTCCCCGGCCGGGTGGTGTGCTACATCGACTGGCCCGAGTACACGGTGTACGACTTCAAAAAGCTGTGAGTGTCTCCGTGGAACAGCTATTCACATATAGTCAACAAGCATTAAGCGTTAATTACTTTTGAATTGACAGCAAATGTGGGAGGAAGTTGTTTGCATTAAGTGTAAATGAGAGAGCGAGTCGAAAAAGCACGGAAGCTTTTGTGCTTTGCAGGGAATAAATTGAAGGCACATCATAAGGGATTTGTGCTCGCCGTCTCATGAAAGGCAAACGAGTCGAGTTGGACAGGAGAAAAGAACAATTAGATTGAATTGAAGCCTCTCTCCACCGTTCATTTTTAGTTTGTAATTCTACTCGACAAAGAAGACGTTCATGCTTTTCAAGAATGGTTTACCAGGTGCTTCACAAAAGCAAAGAATAAACAATTGAGAATAAATCAATCCTAAATTTAATAGATTTAGGAGAAAGGTGTTTTAGAAAGCCATTTAAAAAGGAATGAAAAGACAGTATAAACAATTTTTGTTTTCAACTGATGATTCCCACTCCGCTCAGCTTTTCACGTTCATGTTAACTCACTAACTCAAGTCAGACAGTATTCAACACAAAAGCCTTGTTTGCAATTTGACACCAAAACGCAATGAGATTTATGTCAAAGGGCTGGCTGACAACAGAAGTTTGCCCACCTGGCACAGCTCTTTATCGAGCCACAACAGTTCAAAGTCTGTTTCGATGTTTACTTGTACTATTGATTCCACGATTTTCTAAAAGCCAGCAGTGCAACTTTGTAATTTTGACTTGATTCTATCAATGAAAGAGCCGGTTCCAGCAGCTCCTTAGGTAGCAAAATACAAACCTGGTTTTATATGGTTAGTCCTTTCATTGCTGCAGATTTAGCGAGCTCAGTCAGAGTGCTGCACAGAGTGCACATTTCTAAATGTAATGGACAGTGAGAGGATTTTACTCCTGAGGCAGTGAGGGCTTCTCTGTTCAGAGGCATGCAGGGCCAAAGTCTGATCTTCTACTGTGTATTCAATAGCTCAATTTATTTCTCGGTTTACAGTTTAGGAATATGTCCTCGATCGGCAGATGGATGAAAAACAAGCTTAGTTTAAAATTCTTCACACACATTTTTCTGCAAAGTGAAGCTCAAACATCCAGCTGAACACTTAGCAACACATTTTGACTCGGGGAGGATTTGAAGTGAAACAACGTTTAGACAAACCGTCACACTTTTAAGCTACCATCACACCGCCCTGGCAACCGAAAATAGGGTTCGGTTTGTCCTTATAAATAACTTGCGCCGGCCGTGTTATACAACTCAGATTAGTCAGACGACAGCATTATTAGCTATTCCATCACTCTCGTTTTCTTTTCTTTTTCTTCCAACCTCCTTTTATTTTCCCAATGCCCGTTCTCTTCTTTTTGATTGGCCAAAGCCAGTGTGAACTATGTGCGCGTTTACATGGGTGGCAACCACTTTATGCCCCGTACTGTCTTGATCGAAACTGCTTCCTCTCTGCCGCCTGACCCTCATTGAAACGACTGTAGGCAACGAGTTGACGCGCAGGTATTTATTTCCCACGGGCTCCTTTGAGGACTCTTTGCATATCATTTTAAACTCGGAATGCCATAGAAGTTTGACGAGAAGCTTGCCAGACACCATTTGAATGACTGTGACGCAGCAAGTTAGTGAAGATCACAACATGCACCAAGAAGGATTTACAGGCAGTATGTGACCCTGGTCTGACTGTTCAGTGACAGTCACGGTTGACTAGTCACCTTTCCTCCAGATATCATATTTCTTTGGGCTGCTAAAATAGAACCAAAGCCAAATTCATATCATACCAGTGACTAACCTCAGAGTAAATCATTTTAACACGTGCAGAGGAAATAGCTAAAGCTGTCATTGCTGCCAAAGCGCACCTATTCCATCTCCCCTCACACCATGATTTATGATCAAAGAGAATGCAAGGAAATGTATGGTTGTGCAAATGCATGAAACCTGAAACCTTACTGGGATAGACAAACTTCTGAAGCTGCTTCAAAAACACACGATATATGCAGCAGGCATGACAGTTGATTTATTTATGCACACTTTTCAATTTCTTCCATTTGTCTTTTTGTAATCCCACTGGCATAACTGGCCGACACACACACACACGAAAGGCATAAACACAGGTATCGTGCCGTAAATGTGCACAGAGTAGTTCAGCGGAAAAAAAACGGAAAAACACCCACACAATGACGCAGACATGCAGGCACTCAGCAACACGGCTCTGATCGCAGCTCTGCTGATGGCAACTCATCAGCAACAGTGTTCACCCTGCTCTGCTGCACGCAGGGTGCCTTTCCCCCCCCTCTACTGCCTCTGTCACATTTCTCCATGGAAATATAGTGTGTGTTATGAGCAGCGCAACGGCAATTTCAATGTTCATTAAGGGGTGCCAGCTGCGGTTATTACTTTTTTTAATGAAACTGAATCAGGGGACACGCAGCAGCTGAGTGAGAAAGGAGGAGTGATTCAGCTCAGGTGCTGAATCGGTGAATGACACATCTGATTAAGGCTGACCACAGGTCAGATCCCACATGTCTTTCTTTCCGGGCATTGTCCCGCTGCCACTGTTACAGTAAATCTGTCTGATGGCCTGTCTCCTGCCAGGGGGAATTAGTGAGTAAGGTGTCGTCGTATTGATAGATGACATTGTTTGTGAATGCACACTTATGCAGATAACTGTTGTTACACCATACCCCCCCCACCCCCCCTGGCTGTTGTTGCTGCATGGCAGATATTGTGTACTTCAGGTCCCTAACCCACAATGGCCAAAGTATGAAAGCTGACTAGGGGAAAATGCAGTTGGATCATTGTCGGCCCGTCAGGCCTCCCTCCAAAGCATTGGATCATAATGCATGTAAACCGCAAACATGGCTATTGTTAGAACTCACAGCTGTCCAGCGAGCAGCTTGTGGAAGACTTTGGTGACGCGCAATTTGTGCTTTCTTTTTTTAGCTTTGTGCTTTCCTCCTAACCTTAAACCTTTGACTACGAAAAAAAAACCTTGATCCAAGTTGTATCGCAAACAGTAAATCAGCACCAAATAACCCCCTGAAAGTGAGAATGAACTAAATGTGTTCGTTTGCAGAATCGTCCTCATCATTCTATCTAGGAGGGAATATTTGCTTCTCATAAGAAAATAAATACAAAGACACTGACTGCTGAAGAAAGACACACACACACACGTACACACACACAGAGAGAGGAAATCACAGTCTGAGCACACTTGTCCTCTGTGATCCCTCTCTCCACTAAATTGGGCCTCACACGACATGAGCCTGAGATTAGTGCCAGTATGGCAGCGCGGAGCGAGGCGTCCTGTTACTTTGAGTATTCTCTTGCCTCGGCTGGCCGGCTAGGTCAAAAGAACAGCTGCCCTTCCTCCCAACACACACACATTCATTAATTATGTACACACACCCACATGTTTAAATAAGCAGACAATGTAATGCATAATTTAATTATGCATGTCAATATGCATTTCCTTCACATGACCCACACTGTAATGCTCATTTACTGTAAAATAGATGTTGATAGAGTTCACTTGATGAACTCAGCCAGCCACTCCTATTTGTTGCATTTGTATTCATATTCACACTTGTTCACATGTCTACACATGTTCACACACACACACACACACACGCGACAGCCAAGGACATAAAGTGACTGTGTGTATCATCTGTCAGTGTGTATGTGGCCTCTGTTGAAGGCAGTTTTATTGATTCAGCTTGTAAGACAGAAAGATGACATAGTTCCCTCAAGCGTCAGCCATCAGTGGAAGCTAAGGATCAGCTGGGGCCCAAGGGAGAGCTCTTACAAGGTAATACTTCATCTACAGCTGATGTGTTTTAAAAGAAGAAACTTGGAATGCAAGAAATTGTGTGCATAGAACTTTTTTGAAAAATAGTAGGATCAGTGCTTTTTTTACTAAGTGTGGGCCCACCTCTGGTATTACGGTAACAGTGGTGAAATGTATTTAATCAAGTAATCCACATTTCATACCACTTTATGCTTCTACTACAATTCAGAGATAAATTTGCTGTGTATGAATGGGTGAATGACATGTATTATGAAAGCGCTTTGAGTGGTCAGAAGACCAGAAAAGTCAATTTCCGAGTTTATTTCTCAATATGTATTTACAAGGTGTGATAAGTACGGTGGCCCTGAGAGCTCAACAGACTGCAAACTAGGAATGCATATCTGCTGCCGAAGAAATATATCAATAGTACCCAGTGTACTGCATTATGCATCAGCAAATATCTATTCTCTTTTTTCCAAGCTTTTCATGGTTAGTAGCTGATATTGTGAGCAGCAGCGCAGTAAACATCTCAACACTTTTGGGAATGTGTCCGTCGAGAAATGTTGGCAGAGACACGTTTCACATCTTTTATCATCAAATTGGTCGACAGTGAGCATTTGAAGCCAGACAAATGTTTTCAATCTCAGGAAAATCAAGAAACTGTCTTTTTTGTTAGTATTTTTCTGCAGTTGAAATAAACACACACACACACGCACACACACACACACACACACACACACACACACACACACACACACACACACACACAGCAACCTCTAACACCAGATGAAAATGTTGTGAAAAATACCGAACCATTGCTTCTGAAATTATAATAATCCAATTATACTAATGCGGTTTGAATGCTGACTTATTTTGTCACAGACTGAAAGAAAAGAACAAGCACAAAAAAAAAACACAAAAAAAACCCTGCTTACTTGTTTGTTGTATATGTGCATTTGTCCTGTTCAGTGTTGATGTATGGTGTGTGCCTCAGTGATATATATGTGCTCATACTGTAGGTACACTTTTCTTTTGCTTATATGTGAATTGTTTTTGTCCATACGTCACTGTCTGTCTATCGATGAATCTTAGTTGCATTATGTTATTGGAAATGTTGTAATTTCTGGCCGCCTTCAAACAATTTAATTAAGAATAAAGTATGCATTGCCTATAAAATTAATTTTGATATAGCTTTTATATTTTATTGTCATGCAACATTAAATTAAAGTAGATTTAATGTGTTTGTTTTAAACTTGTCAAGATGGGAACTCCGGGAAATGTTATCTTTAAGCTATATTTGTTCAAATGACTTCACATATGGCATAAAAGTTATATTTTAGTCTCAACAGACCATAGACTCTTCTTCAACTCATCCTCAGCTTTTATGACGGATATAATTGTACAATCTTATTGCAAAGTAGCTTGTTGCAGATTTTGCCACGACAACACCCTTCACAGCTGCATTCATGCAATCAAGTGAAATGCCTTAACAATACACACATGATCGCCTTTTCACTAATTATGTGACTTCTAAAACTACGTGTGTCCTATTAAAGAGATTGAATACTTATGTATGTACACATTTAAATTTCTGTTGTACACAAGCGTGCCAAACTTTCTGACCTCTCTTCTCTTAACATATTTTGGTTCCTTTATTTATTTAGTTATGGCACCATTGTTTATCGAGACACAGTCGAGCCAACATCCTAGCTGAGGTTGTTTATTTTAATGTGATGTTGGATGTGGTGCCAAGCGTCTTACCGCCTACACCCACTTTAATCATGTAAATCAGCAGGATCTGTAAATGAATCCTTCAACTATCTCTGCATGATTTACACTTTCACGATTCACTCTCTGGAGGACTAATAAGAAGGAGCATTTCAGAGAGAGTGCATTTGCCATTCAGATGGACATCTGGTGTCATTTCCAGAATTTTTCTTTTAGGAAGGTAGCTATTTTTAAATGAATGTGTCATTTATTAAGTCATCAACATATATTGAGCTTTTCAGTCAATCTAGTCTAGCCAAAACCCAAACATGTGGTACATTTAGTCATATTTGACATAAGATTGGATCTCATCTTGTGAAAAACACAGCTTGAAGAATTAAGAATAAAGCTTTGGTACTCCGAGTCCTCCTGACTGTTCTCAGGTGTGATGCGCAGGTCAGTCCAGTCCTCAACATGCAAACATATGCGTTAATCAGCCACTCTGACCCGACCCATCAGCAAACATTAAGTATTATTTTTATATATTATTATAATAAATTGTCAGTACTGAGGACAAGAAAGACAGAGACGGAGACAGAGAGTGTTTTTGAGACAAAGAGAGAGCAACAAGTAGAGGGGAAGAGAAGGTGCAAAGTGACAATTTAAAAAGATTTTGGTAACGTTTTGTATTTTTTAAAACTAAATTTGAGTTTCGTCTTTTTTTCTGAGTTTGAGTTGTCATTGTCTCATATTAGTCATGGGGGAAAAAGGTTGTTGACGAACATATGTCAATAGTCTTTGTTTAACAGCCTTAACCTAAAGATGGGAGCAACTGAGGAAGTCAGGTGATGAAGTATAAAGAGCGACAAAGTCCATGTAGGGAGGAGGTTGGAGTGGATGGATGGACCAAACCAACAGGACTTTCACCCAGTAGGAGGCTGTTCATGTCCCATCTGAAGCCAAAAGTCATTAAGTTGACTTACTTTATGTTGGGGAATTATTTTAAGTTACAGAAGAAACTACAAGTCACATACTATGTCACAAACGCATTGTTCCGTGACAAAGTTACTTATTTTAACCCAGACCATGATCGTTTACTAAACCTATCCAAGTAGAATCAGAATCTTTTATTGCCAAGTATGTTTTCACATACAAGGAATTTGTCATGGCGGGTGGTGCAACATTGGACAATAACATTAAAAAATCAACAACAATCAACACAGTGCAATAATTTAAACATATTAAATGTACAGAAGGATATAAAATAAAGTGCAGAGACTAACAGGTAACAGTAGTTATGTTTCAAAACGTTAATTACAAGTTTTAAATTGTCACATATGTTGTTTGGCAAACACAACTAATTCTGTTGTTTAGATTTGAGGACGTGTTGGTTTGAAACACAGTGGGAGTCGGCATCTTTCTTTACCCACAGCCTGATTCTGGAAAGTCACACTGAAATGGCAGATTTCTTTCAAAGAAATAAAGTAGGTTTGCTCATGACGGTGGCTTCAGAACACAGACATCTGAGAGCTGAGACATAACACAGGTGCTGTACTGAGAGGAGACTGTAAACGCTGATCTCTAACAAACAAATCCAGTGGGGAATAAATTGAATCTGGTTTCTTCAACATTTCCAAGAAATGGAGCTCGCGTTCAGCAAATGACAGATGTGATGCACAGTATGTTGCCTATATCGTTCCATCTGAACTCTTGAGAAGCACACACAAACACACCGACACCAGACACACACATTGACAAAAGGATTCACTCAAGCTTCTTAGAAGCTCACTTCTCCCATTGGTCACTTGTGTGCATACAAACCCCACCATGTCTGCTGGAAATAAGCTTTCCTTTTCTCTGAATTGATTCTCCTCAGCCTTGTGGTAAATGTTATCAGCGCCTTGTGTGAGCTGCTGCTGTGTGTGTGTTGGCTTTACTTAATACGTTAAATAGTGTTACATTTTGCCGGTGTCGCAGAATGCTTTGACGTCTTTGTTTAATTGTTAAAGACAAGATTAGACTTGACTGCGTTTCTCTTCTCCACTCGTGTGAAGAGAGACGGTGAGAAAAAAAGAAAGAAGGCGGTGCTGATAACATGAACGATGACTCTTTCCATTCAGCTCTGCCAGATAGCCGACATGCACGGCCATGATCGTAGAGTCCCAATTGCATACGCTTGAAATGTGGCAAGTTTAAAAATGTACAATACTGTTTTACAATTCAATACACAAAGGAGATGGAGGTGCTGCTCCACAACTGGGGGGGAAAAAAATCAAGCTAATTGCAGATGAGGGTGAGAAAGCGCAAGAAAGACAGTGTACAAGAAAAACATGAAGATGTATTTTCTTTTTTGCGTGACGTTTAACATCGTACAACAAAGCCACCGGTTAGTTGAAGTACATTGGTGCATATATATCGCATCATTTTCTGTCAGCGAAAATAGTTTTTCTCCATTTCCTGTATTAACTGTGGAATCAGTAGAGTATACGGCATTGTGATTACAGTAAATACTCTATACGTTTATGTTGTACGTGCAATCATCTGTGACTGATGTGCCCCTGCACGGCCTGGTTCATCCACGCAGGTGTTTTCACTTTGTTTCCTTGATTAGTCCTCTTCTCAAGACTGTGTGGGTGTGAACAGACTGTTACATCTCTCTCACTCTGTTACATCGCTCTCACTCTGTTGTTCCAGACTTTTGCCGGTTGAAATGTTCAACTTTTGACCTCCAAGCATTCAAGATGCAAGACACCAAACGTTAACACAAACCACGGAAGATAAAGGGATGCTTCTTTAGCAAGTGGACACAAAATGTAACTCTCTACGGTGAAGTCTCCACATTATTTGGCATTTGTTATGTTTTACAGTGTCATTTTTGAGCAGAGAAGACATTGTGACATATGTCACAATGTCTAATATATTCGATGTAAGAACCAAATATGGTGTTGGAAATAATCCAGAAATGTAATTCTTATTCTCTGTGCATGCATTGGGCGGCCCTGTACTAATATCCTGGGTTCAGGTATTTAGGTACAGACATCCTTGCTGTTGTCAGGTGTTTGACCACGGAAGAAAAAAGGGTTTCGACCACTTTTTCTTGACTTTTTATAAATGGTGTGTTTGATTGTTGGTGGAAGCAAAGAGACTTGGTTTATAAAAAGACTCTCAAAGAAGAACTAGTATGTAGAGCAACTTATATCAAAAGGTTAGGTTTGGTAACTTAGGCTGACGCGTGTCAAGCAGGTCACTCCTGGGAAAGACAGCACAGTAGTTGACTGGGCTCATAACACACTATATGATAGCTATTCGTAATTGTATTTAAATACAATTATACTTTCCATTTCCTTTTTAATTGATGGTTTATCATTTACAATATGCGCTTCCATTGTTGTGTGACATCAGACGAAGGTTTCTTTGTGACGTCGCGGTTGATGGATTTTCCCCAATTCACAAGTAGGAATTCTGACTTTGAGAGGCGTTCCATTGTCTTTTTTTCTCGTAGGAAGACATTTTTCTAATTCAGAGTTGTCAGGAACGCAGCATTAGTGTCATTGCTCAGGTTTGGTGACACGTGTTGCTGGACATTCGTGTGGAGAACGTAAGAAAATTGAAGACATCGTCCGAAATCATTGTATGAGGATACGTTGACCTGAGAAAAGGTTCAATCAGGAAACGTCATTGCAAACACCTGTCAGACAAGAGCAGGCAGTTCTGCAGTTGTTGTTTTTATTTCCTAAAGGCTGGTGTTAATAAACCAAACCTCCAAAAATATGATGTTTTTGACCAATCTATATTAAAGTAATCTTTCAAGCACTTGACTTTGACTGTAGAGTACTAGAAACTACTTCCTCAAGTTCCATTTAATAAGCACTTAAGATTAATTGACTTTATTGATGTTCTGTGTTTTATATCCACCTGCTGTCGAGGCAATCCAATCATGATAATTAGATTAGGATGAAAGAGGAAAAGATTGTGTTGAGTGCAAGCATACAAAAACTCCTTTCCCACAGAGAGGGCTTAAGAGGAATATTTTGTTTTTCTTTTCAAAAAAGTATCCATGGTATTATTTATTCAAAGACTGTTTGTTATCATTTCCGTAACTAGCACAAACAGATAGTAATCCAAAAATATTGTAGACCTTTGGCTTTCGTTGCATTGAATGATTTATTCAAACATTCTTCAAGCGAAAGACTAAACCTGACGAAGCGCTCGAGGCTCCGATATTATCTACACTATGTTTTGTGCTGTATTACATCTACGTTGCAGTGTATCTGCATGTGTGTGTTTCTCAGCGTGTGTTCATTTGTACTCCCGTGCTCCCGAGTGTTTAGCAAAATTAACATAATTGTAGTTAATTGCAGAGAAAATGGCCCGCCAGTCTCATCTGCACTGTTCGCAGAGGGGAAAACTGATGTGGTTGCTGGGGTCAGGGGGTCTTTCATCTCTGAACACGGTTAAATACGATATAAAGACTCTCTCTACATGGCCCAGAGTGATATACTACAATGTGGCACATTTTAACAGACATTAACGCTCCCACACGCGCACACACACAACACACACATAAGTATATAGACAGACCACAATACCCCTATTAACCAGCATACACACTGGACAAGGATTTAACAGGATCAAACGGTGTGTCTGTCTTCGATTACCAAATCATTAGCAAAATTCTGAAACTGTCAAAATGCATTACTTCATTAAGGGTTTAAATTCAGTGGACAGTTACTGGAGCAGGAGTCTAACTGATGCCCCTCGCATTTTTAATCATGTCACAAAGCGAAACTCTTTATCTTTCCTCTGGCAAACACTCTAAAGATGATTGATTCAGCCCTTCGTATTAAAACTTGCTAAATTAGTGCTTCAGAGTTAGGGGAAATTGACAGGCATAAAACTAATTATTCATAGGCAATTATTCTGTTAAACACCCACTGCCACGTCATTCAAAATAAACATTACACTGAATTTCAATTCAATTCAGTTTATTTTATACAGCCCAATATCACAAATTACAAATTGGCCTCAGAGGGCTTTAAAATCTGTACACATACGACATCCCTGTCCCAGGACCTCACACCGAATCAGGAAAAACTCCCCAAAAATAACCTTTCACAGGGAATAAAGGGAAGAAACCTTCAGGAGAGCAACAGAGGAGGATCCCTCTCCCCGGATGGACAGAAGCAATAGATGTCATGAGTACAGATGAACAGCATTACAGAGTTACGTAAACACATTACATGAATATGACAATGTACGAATGGACCTCCACAATCCATTAAAACAGAAGGAGGTAGAGAGGAGGCGGGGCACATCAGCAGGGCCAAGGCAGGAGGCCGGCTCACCAGGCATCAGACACAGCCAGGTCCGATGGACCTGAATGTTGCTGTCATGTCCAGCTCTGCACCCGGGTTAGGTTTCATGTTTTATGTTTCATTTTGGGGCATTCACCGTTCTCGTTTCTGCTTACCTGTTGTCTTTTCCTCTTCTGTCTCCGGTCATCTTTCATGGCCCCTGTCTGTAAGGCGTGTTCACAGTTTCAGTGTTGTTACATCTGATAGAATAGACATGCTTTTCCGACCCTAGTAAATAAAAAAGAGAATCTCATACAGACATATTTACTAAGCTGTTTCCGCACTGAAGAGATCAGTGAAATATCTCAACAACCATGAGACGGATTGTCATGAAATGTGGTACAGACCATCATGTCCCCCTCGGTTTTTGGTGATCCTGTCTTTTTTCATCCACCATCATCAGGCCAAAACTTGTAAACATTATATCTGCTAAATCAGACACAGCCAGGTCCGATGGACATGAATGTTGCTGTCATGTCCAGCTCTGCTCCCTGGTTAGGTTTCATGTTTTATGTTTCATTTTGGGGCATTCACCGTTCTCGTTACTGCTTCTTTACTTTCTGCCCTTGTGTGTTTCTAGCTTGTGGGACACTCTGGCTCGGCCCTGATTATTTTCACCTGTCCCTCGTTATCACCCTCATTTCATTGCTCCCCTTCCTGTGCCGGTTCCTCATATCTGCTTTAGTTATTTGCCTTGTGTTTTGGAAACATTTGTCTGTTGTTTTTGGGATGCCTACCGGTGTATCAGACCATGCCATCAAGGAAAGACCTTTTATTGAAACCTCTCTGTGTATCGGGTCTTGTCATTGAGTCCTTTGTCTGCCGATACCAGTGTCCTTGGTACTTATCTTTGGGATTTGCAATTTCCCCATTCCCTTTCTTAAAGCTCCATAACAAATACTGTTCTATATTAAAGGTGGATGAAAGAACCACACATTCTGATGTGTAACCACACCTTACACATCAGAATGTGTAAGGGGTCAGTCATCGTGACAACCTATAGAGAATTATCACCTGACTGCAGTTCCCCTAATAAGCTCTTCCGACCAATGAGCACATTTGAGTGAAAATACACCTGTTTTGGTCTCATTGCTTTCTTCTAGAAATAGCCTCATTTCTAGAACAGCATGCAGACAATGTTAAACTAACACCATCATGATGGGTACAAATGTAATCTTCTAAAATGTTGTTTTTGTTTATAACACACTGGTAAAGGGTCGATTTCCAGCATCCAGTATTCAGGAACTGTAAGAAAGGGTATTGGAACATCTGTACTAGCCTGATGTTCTATTCAAGCGTCATTTTAGGACTACATTCACGGTACCGGTAGGTTCCTTTTCTACAGGCTCAACTTGAGTCTCTTTGTACTACCAGTCAAAAAATATGTATATGATTTATTTATGATATGAGATATATGTCTTGTTGTAGGTACTATGTGTGCGTGGCCATCCTGATCTATTTCCTTCCTCTACTGGTGATGGGTTGTGCTTACCTGGTGGTGGGACTGACTCTCTGGGCCAGCGAAATCCCCGGAGACTCCTCTGACCGCTACAAGGAGCAGCTTACCGCCAAACGCAAGGTAACTCCCACTTTAGACAGCTACTCACAGTATTTAAATTGCAAACTAGTACAACAAGATTACTCCAAGCACAGCATATGCACTTTTATACACTGCAGCCTTGAACAGGACGTGGCTGCAATGTCGATGTCTGCCTTTATCTTTTCAAGTGATGAAATTAGCATTTCAGCACCATGACCTTGAAACAAAGACCTCTCTCCTTTCATCCTCTCTTCTTTGGTGGTTTCCCAGCCTACCTGTTGTCTTTTCCTCTTCTGTCTCCGGTCATCTTTCATGCCCCCTGTCTGTAAGGCGTGTTCACAGTTTCAGTGTTGTTACATCTGATAGAATAGACATGCTTTTCTGACCCTAGTAAATAAAAAAGAGAATCTCATACAGACATATTTACTAAGCTGTTTCTGCACTGAAGAGATCAGTGAAATATCTCAACAACCATGAGACGGATTGTCATGAAATGTGGTACAGACCATCATGTCCCCCTCGGTTTTTGGTGATCCTGTCTTTTTTCATCCACCATCATCAGGCCAAAACTTATATTATAAACATTATATCTGCTAAATACCACTATGTGTGCATGCTAATGTTAGCATTAAGATAAAGCTTCACTATGCCAACAGCATCACGGAGACTGTATGACTGTATGATCATACATGACTGTAGACATCCTAGTGTTCTTCTCTCCTACTGGCCATATAACCATATAGGATAGAGACTTGTACATGGGAGCAACTACATGTATGATCGTTTTATCAGAAGCTGCGGTGGGCAGAAATCTCTATTAGAAAAATAAACAATAACAGTCTTTTAAATACAATAACTCTCACTTTCCCGACTTCCTTTGTGATTGTAGAAATCCCTTGATCCTGTTACATGCGCAAGGACGCCAGTCCATCTTCTAATGAGGCACCCTCTCAGATCTTTTCCGTCTGTCCATGTACATTATTTTCAATTCATTGCCAGTAAGCACTGTCTGCTATTGACAGCGCAAATGATGTGCCTGTGAGTATTGGATTTCTATTTTGACGGACAGAGAGTTCAAAGCGGCGGCGCTTTTTCTGGACTGACAGATTTGTTGCTACTTGTTGAGCCAACAGAGAGGCTTGTTAAAGAAAGGCGAAGGAGAGAAGTCCTCCGGGGAGACAATCAATGCAGTGCAGTGTGCCTCATCATAAAATGCTTACAAAAACAAGCAGAAAACGTCTGTAACATTGTTGTGTGTGTTGGTTTTCCTGTACATGTTTTATATAAATTATACATTATTTATGGAGCAGGTATCCCGTTGGACCTTTTATGACAGGCTCATTGTACTGAGATGTTTTGATAACCCTTTTGTAGCATAAAGACTTTTTGCGATGTAAAAATAAAAATACTGGAGAGGCCAACTTGTAACCTCACGGCCCTGAAAAGTATGTCGACGCTGGCTTAATCCACAATGCACAGGGAAACAAAAATGAAGACAAAACAGTGTCATGTCATGTGTCCAACAGGTGGTGAAGATGATGATCGTGGTGGTGTGTACGTTTGCCATCTGCTGGCTTCCCTACCACGTCTTCTTCCTGCTGCACCAGGTCTTTCCTGCCATGTTTGAAGAAAGGTTTATCCAGCAGGTTTACCTGGCCATCATGTGGCTGGCTATGAGCTCCACCATGTACAACCCCATCATCTACTGCTGCCTCAACGACAGGTCAGTCAGCGCCTACACACATAAATATGAAACATATATCTTTTACTGACATTCACTGCAGAGAACTAGGCCTCTATTTGAGCCTGGCTTTATATTAGAGACAGTATTCTTGATCATATATTAGGAAGAAGCCTCCCCGTTGTATTATCTGCTCCAATTTTGATTTGTACATTTATCAAAAACAGTCATTCTATAATCACTACTGTGTAGTTTTAACGGATATTCTGTTCTCATTAATGTATTCATTACACAGAAATCAAAATGGCAAAACCCATAACACACTATAAAAATTAGAATCATGTGAAATCATGGAAGGCAGTGAGATAAAAAGTGTGGGTTTTTTTAGCTTAAATTTAAAAAGAAGCCCCAAACTCAACTGGCAGGGTGTTTCTGAGGCTCTCATCTCAGCAGAGAGACTTGAATATATTGTTGTTCTACAGGAATAAAATATTTTATTCAGGAGACCATTATGGGCCATGTAAGTATTTAAAAGAACCATGCAAACCGGTATAAAGAGGCTTAACCTGGGGGGATGTGTTTAAGCCTGTTTACTCTGGTTGAAAGTGCAGTAATCCAGGTGTGTTGACATAAAAGCTTCTTAAAGGCTGTTGCTTAAAGCTGTCGTCAATAAAGCTCTTCCTGCACAGACGTTACACCGTTAAAGCTTTCTTGTGACATGAATATTGCCTCCAAATCTTTGATAATGTTCAGCCAGACACAGTCAAAATTAAAACACAACTGTCCTCCAGTACACCCTAGCATATAATACACAAGACATAAAAAAGATTAATGTCAATTAATATAAAGCAACCATTTAAAAAAAAATACTCTTTAGAAAAAACAACATTTCAGGGTTTAATCTCCATTTGTAATACTCTAACTATATATCTGAATGTCCTCCGTCTCTTCATACACATGGATATCAGTTATTGATCTCCAAGACACCACCTTGATGACAGACAAAAGGCAAGAAATAAATGCAATGAATAAATCCTCGGGTACTTCAGAAGATTTGTGTACAGGCTTTTAGGTTGAAACATCTGACGTTTTTCAGTTTTATTAACTTTTCTAATGAAAGTGCAGCAAAGTAGAAGCACTTATGAATAAACACAGTACTGTTGGTAAGCACCAATTTTTATTCAAGTTGTGGTTGATGGTATTTGAGACTTGGTCATTTAAATACTGCAGAACATGTGAATCATTTCTAAAGTATTATTACTAATTAATTTCCTCCCTTGGTGTGGTGTTTATTTACACTATTCATAACTTCATGAATTGAATCATCTCACCATTAATTCATTACATGCTATCCTCATGTACATTTAAAAGATAATGAATAAGATAGAATCTTCATTTGTAAGTAATCACCAGGACAAGAAAATCAAATAAATAGTTTTGTCCTTTTGATAAGATACAGTGAGAATGTTGCTCCCCCTTTTTAAGAAAAGATTCAATTCAATTCAATTCAGTTTATTTTGTATAGCCCAATATCACAAATTACAAATTTGCCTCAGAGGGCTTTACAATCTGTACACATACGACATCCCTGTCACATCGAATCAGGAAAAACTCCCCAAAAATGACCTTTCACAGGGAAAAAAGGGAAGAAACCTTCAGGAGAGCAACAGAGGAGGATCCCTCTCCCCGGATGGACAGAAGCAATAGATGTCATGTGTACAGAATGAACATCATTTACAAAGTTACATAAACACATTACATGAATATGACAATGTATGAATGGAACTCCAATCCATGAAACAGAAGGAGGTAGAGAGGAGGGGGCGGGGCATCAGCAGGGCCAAGGTGGGAGGCCGGCTCACCAGGCATCAGACACCTCCAGGTCCAATGGACCCTATGAGACGTGAAGTCACAACGACTCCGGGGAGGAAGCAGAGTTAATAAGGTGCAATGGAGAGATGTAAATGTATCCATAAGGAGAGAGAGAAGAGGAGAGAGGTGCTCAGTGTATCCTAAAACATCCCCCAGCAGCCTATAAGCCTATAGCAGCATATCAAGGGGCTGGACCAGGGCAAACCTGATTCAGCCCTAACTATAAGCACTATCAAACAGGAAAGTCTTAAGTCTATTCTTGAATGAGGTGACTGTGTCTGCCTCCCGGACTGAAAGTGGAAGCTGGTTCCATAAAAGAGGAGCTTGATAACTGAAGGCTCTTGCTCCCATCCTACTTTTTAGGACTCTAGGAACCACAAGTAGCCCCACATTTAGTGAGCGCAGCTCTCTAGTGGGGCAATATGGTACTACAAGCTCCTTAAGATATGATGGTGCATCACCAATCAAGGCTTTGTAGGTGAGGAGAAGAATTTTAAATGTGATTCTTGATTTTACAGGGAGCCAGTGCAGCGCAGCTAATACAGGAGTAATGTGATCTCTTTTCTTAGTTTTTGTAAGTACACGAGCTGCAGCATTCTGGATCAACTGGAGGGATTTAAGAGACTTATTAGGGCAGCCTGATAATAAGGAGTTGCAGTAATCTAGTCTGGAAGTAACAAACGTGTGAACCAGCTTTTCTGCATCTTTTTGAGACAAGATGTGCCTGATTTTTGAAATGTTACGTAGATGAAAAAATGCAATCCTTGAGATTTGCTTAATGTGGGAGTTAAAGGACAAGTCTCGGTCAAAGATAACGCCTAGATTCTTTACAGTGGTGTTGGATGCGAGGGAAATGCCATCTACAGAAACCACATCACCAGATAATTGATCTCTGAGGTGTTCAGGGCCCAGTAAAATAACTTCAGTTTTGTCTGAGTTTAACATCAGGAAGTTGCAGGTCATCCATGTTTTTATGTCTTTAAGACATTCTTGAATTTTAGCGAGCTGGTTGGTCTCCTCTGGTTTGATCGATAGATATAATTGAGTATCGTCTGCATAGCATTGAAAGTTTATGCAGTGTTTCCTGATAATATTGCCCAAAGGAAGCATATATAAGGTAAATAAAATTGGTCCAAGCACAGAACCTTGTGGAACTCCGTGATTAACGTTGGTAGTCATTGAGGCTTCATCGTTTACAAATACAAATTGAGATCGATCTGATAAATAGGATTTAAACCAATTTAGTGCGGTACCTGAAATGCCAATCGACTGATCCAGTCTCTGTAATAGGATGTCATGATCAATGGTGTCGAACGCAGCACTAAGGTCTAATAATACCAGTACGGAGATGAGTCCTTTATCTGATGCAATTAGGAGGTCATTTGTAATTTTCACCAGTGCTGTCTCTGTGCTGTGGTGTTTTCTAAATCCTGACTGAAACTCCTCAAATAAACTATTCTGATGTAGGAAGTCGCACAACTGATTTGCGACTACTTTCTCAAGGATCTTAGAGAGGAAGGGAAGGTTAGAGATTGGTCTGTAGTTAGCCAACACCTCTGGATTAAGAGTGGGCTTTTTCAGGAGAGGTTTAATTACAGCTACTTTGAAGGAATGTGTTACATGGCCTGTTAGCAAAGACACATTAACAATATCCAGCAGAGAGGTGCCAATTAAAGGCAACACGTCTTTAAGCAGCCTCGTTGGGATGGGGTCTAAGAGACAGGTAGACGGTTTAGAAGTAGAAACCGTTGAGGACAATTGGTCTAGGTTAATGGGAGAAAAGCTATCCAAATATACACCAGGGCATACAGCCGTTTCCAAGGCCATTCCTCTTGATGACAGATCGGTAGTAGTTAAGGGCAAGAGAGCATCAATCTTGCCTCTAATAGTTAAAATCTTTTCATTGAAGAAGTTCATGAAGTCATTACTACTGAGAGCTGTGACTCTCTGTCAGCCTGGCTACAGTGCTAAAGAGAACCCTGGGGTTGTTCTTATTTTTCTCTATTACTGATGAGTAATAGGCTGCTCTGGCATTACGGAGAGCCTTTTTATATGTTTTAAGACTATCTCGCCAAACTAAGCGTGATTCTTCCAGATTGGTGGAACGCCATATGCTTTCAAGCTTTCGTGAAGTTTGCTTTAGGTCGCGGGTCTGAGGGTTATACCAGGGAGCAAACCTCCTTTGCCTCACTGTCTTTTTCTTCAGTGGGGCTATCAAGTCTAGTGTCATTCTCAGTGAGCCTGTAGCACTATCGACAATATGATCAATCTGGGACGGACTAAAGTTAGCACAGGAGTCCTCCGTCACATTGAGACGTGGTATTGAATCAAATGCAGAAGGAATCGCTTCTATAAATTTAGCTACAGCACTGTCAGTTAGACATCTGGTGTAGAAACTTTTGACTAACGGTGTACACTCCGGGAGTATAAACTCAAAAGTTATGAGGTAATGCTCTGACAGAAGAGGGTTCTGTGGGAAGACCTCCAAATGCTCAATGTCAATGCCATATGTAAGAACAAGGTTGAGGGTGTGGCCAAAGCAGTGAGTGGGTTTCTGTACTCTCTGACAGAAGCCAATCGAGTCCAACAATAAGATAAATGCAGTACTAAGGCAATCATTGTCAATATCCACATGAATATTAAAATCTCCTACAATAATAACCTTATCACTTTTAAGGACTAAACTTGATAAACACTCAGAAAATTCAGATATAAATTCTGAATATGGACCTGGTGGCCGGTACAGTATAACAAATAGAATTGGCTGTAATGTTTTACAGGTTGGATGTGAAAGACTAAGAACAAGGCTTTCAAATGAGTTGTAGTTTAGTTTAGGTTTAGGATTCATTAATAGGCTTGAGTCAAAGATGGCTGCTACTCCACCTCCTCGGCCGGTGCCTCGAGGAATGTGAGTATTAATATGACTTGGAGGAGTTGATTCATTTAGGTTGACATATTCTTCATGCCTCAGCCAGGTTTCAGTAAGACACAATAAATCAATGTGATTGTCTGATATTAAATCATTTACTAATACAGCTTTAGATGACAGAGATCTAATATTTAGGAGTCCACATTTAATTCTCTTCTTTTGTTGCACTGTGGCAGTAGTGATGTTAACCTTTATGAGGTTATTTTGTATGACTCCTCTTCTGGTTACTTTTGATTTAATTAATTTAAGTGGCCGTGGGACAGACACAGTCTCTATAGAGTTAAGGTTAAGGGTGGGTAACTGCTCGAATGGAAGTGCAGAGAAGGGTGGAAGACTACAACTCTGCTTCTGCTTCCTGATCTGAACTCTGGGTCATGGATTAAGTCCGCTAATCAACTTCGCCATGTTCGCAGAAATGAGACGCGCTCCATCCCAAGTGGGATGAATGCCGTCTCGACTCATCAGATCAGGCTTTCCCCAGAAAGTCTGCCAGTTATCTATGTAGCCCACATTGTTTGCTGGGCACCACCTGGACAACCAGCGGTTGAACGACGACATGCGGCTATACATGTCATCATTGATCAGATTGGGGAGAGGGCCAGAGAAAACTACGGTGTCCGACATTGTCTTGGCATAAGTACACACCGATTCCACATTAATTTTAGTGACCTCCGACCGCCGCAGTCGGGAGTCATTACCGCCGGCGTGTATTATAATCTTACTGTAACTACGCTCATCTTTAGCCAGCAGTTTTAAACAAGATTCAATGTCGCCCGCTCTGGCCCCCGGGATGCATATGACTTTGGTCCCTGGCTTCCCTATCTTCACGTTTCTGACTATGGAGCTACCTATAACCAGAGTGGGTTTCTCAGCGGGTGCGTCGCTGAGTGGGGAAAACTGGTTCGAAACGTGAAGAGGTTGGCGGTGCTCAGTGGGCTTCTGTTTAGACTTAAAACCCCTTCGAACAGTCACCCAGCCATCCGGCTGCTCGGGGGCTGCCGGGGGACAGCTAACAGAGGCTAAAGCTAAAGGCCCCGCGCCGGCTATGGGGGGTGGCGAGCTAACTAGCGTAACTGTCTGAGCTTCGATGGTGCGGAGCCGTGCATCTAACCCACTTAGAACTGCAAAAAGATGACAACTTTTCAGAGAGCAATACATTTTTGATTTTGTTTAGCAGCGATCATATTGTCCCACAGTGAGCACCAACAATTTAAATGTCAATGAATTTAAAGATCGTCATTTGTAATAAATGCTTGAGGTCTGGAATCAATCATATCCCGTTGTCTCGCATTGCAGCCACCTGTTAATTGTCTTTTCATTGTCGAAGAAATGAGATTACAGACATGAATAAACTCTATGAATATGACTCTGAATGAAAATATATATATACATAAATAAATAATATAGAATGAAAATATGTGGGTTGGACTGCAGTGAGCTGAGGTTTAGTATGCTGCATAAGATATCGTCCGTCTTTTCTCTTTATCAGCTCAGTGGGTTTAAATTCAAAGGTGTAACCGATGATGGCCCTTTCCTCTCATTCTCAATCTCTTTTCATCTCGCTCCTGCTCTCAGCGATTGACATTCCTGCACTCAGTGATTGCCTTCAGTTCTCTCTCTCTCTGTAGGCTTTGTGGGATTTTTCTATGTGTGTGTGTGTTTATCTCAACCGCACAATTCTTATTTCTGTCATTTCCGTGTGTGTTTTATGTTTTGCTAAACATCAAAGTGCTGGTAGAAACATTTAGTGTTAATTAACTTTTCTCTTTACCTTATTTTACATTACATCTCTATGAGCCGCTGTAGATCTACACTGTGTCAGCCAGTTCTTTTTAAAACTGTAACAGAGTAAATAGTCTTGTCAGATTGAGAAGATTTCCAGTAGCTTTCCGCTGCAGATCTCCAGGCTCCACCCTCAGGACCCATGGTGGAGAATCATTTATTTATTCTGCTTCCTTATCAATAAATAGTGTACATCGCTTATCGATAATAAATCAAGTAGCCTTCTGAGCGTATATTTATTTCATTGTATAAAAACTATTCATGTACTAAGTACCGTTACTTGCGTACTTTACTTAAGTACAATTTTGTCCTTTTTTGTGCTTTAATTGAGCATTTCTATTCCATGCAACTTTATATTTCTACTCCCCTACATAAAACTAAATGTGTTGCCACAATGACTGGTGTAGCAAAAGTTATATAAGACTTTTATTGGCAGGTATATTCTCATCCCAGTAGGGGAGCCATGCTGTTAAATTCATACCATTGTTGAATTGTGTGCACATTAACCAAACTAAATAGGACTAATCTTTGCTTCTCTTGAACAGGTTTCGTGCTGGTTTTAAGCAAGCCTTCCGCTTCTGCCCGTGTGTCCCTCGAGGCTCTTATGATGGCCTGGAACTCAAGTCCACTCGCTACCTTCAGACCCAGACGAGCGTTTACAAGGCCAGCCGGATGGAGACCACTGTGTCCACTGTGCTCCAGGTTGGGGATGACATGCAGCAGCCCACGGTCAAGGCAATAGCAGCTCCACAACCTGTTGGGACTGCAGTCGGAGCAGGACCACATAGCTCCTCCCTGGACCTCACCTCCAACGGGTCATCGTCCCGGAGCGTCTCCAAAACCGTATCGGAGACGTCCAGTTTCTACTCGGGTAACAACCTGCCGGAATAGACTTCTAACACAGGTGGCATTTTGCAGCAGGGAGAGCGAGTGAGTTGATTGTTCGCCTGAGTTGATTGTTGATTGTTGCTGTTGCCTGTGTATGTTCACGCAAAAGAACAACGTGGATGTGTGTCTGCCAGTGATTCTGGCTCCGTTTTTGATGAATCCATTTCTAGTGATTTTACTGGAACGTCGTGTTAGCTCGTTTGCGAGTGAGACTTGCAAGTTGCTGTTCACTGATTGCTGTCGTCACCCACAACACCCTTGTATAAAGGAACTCGTGCTGCTCACTGTAAATGATCAACTGACTGCCATTAGAAAGGTTTGCTCATTGCCAAAAAAAAAAAAAAGGAAGAAAAAAAAATGACATCCAGTTCAAAAACTAAACTGAAGCAGACGCTAGCAGCTCCAATCTTCACAGCCTCTGCTTGTCACACCAGCTTTCTCTCAGTGGAGGGTGAAGGTTCACACATCCTCAATCACACACACTGTGTGACTTCACATAGGCTATTTTGAAGCGGAGCTATGACATGAGACCAGCATGCTGTGAACGCAACGAAGAGACGGGATGTGGAGATCTCTGATGGAGGAAACCTGGTTTTCACACTTTTTGTTTTCACAAGATACACATTGAGAAGAGGTGATGGCGAGAAGAAAAACAACAACGGCAAAACTTTTGAGTTTTTGCATGTAGGCACGCACGCGCGAGCAAACAGATCCGAATGCCATCTCTATCTCCCCGAGCAGAAGATGACTGGCTATCTGGCTGAAGGAGTGCTCCAAGCATCCCCTGCAGCCATGAACAGTTCGAGCAATCATCTGAACTCCAAATGCTGAAGATGGGAGTGAGATTCACCTGAATCCCAGATTTTGTTTTGCTTGACACCGCTGAACCCGAGCGATACCAGTGTGTAGTTTCGAGATCGATCTGCAATGGAGAGCAGATCAAATGTTCCAGTTTCCCACATAATCAATAGAGTGTCACTATAATAAGTGTTGCCTCAGCTGCCTGTCTGTGTTAGTCGCTCCGCCTTTATACGACACATGACACTGGGTAGTCGTCGGAATACAAGGCTCCACTTTCAAACTGAGAAATATTCACGCAACTCTCATTAGCAGCTCTACCCTTCCACCTGGCAGTAACATGCACTCTGTGTCTTAATGTGATGTGGCTGAATTACATTTTCTCGTCACCTGTTTCATTTGTGTGCTTTTTTTCCTTGGTTTGTTAATGTAGCTACAGTCATCTCTGACCTCCTCTGCGCGTATAGTTCAGGTGATCAGAGCTTCACCTCTCTCAAATAGTTGCTGTCGCTCCACTAAAACATAATCCAGTCATTCAAGATGCATGTTAGTGTCAGGTTCAAGGTGCTTTGTGGCCAACAGGCTGCCTGTCCGCCACAGCTCGTTAATGTGCAGCGATGTGCCTTGCTGCGCAGCATATTGTCTGTAAAAAGGCGAGCGTTGCAGAGACGCTGCTCACTCTGCAGGGTTCCAGGAAATGGTTGGTTAGGAAACGGGCTACGGAAGCCTAATGGGGGAAAAGTGTCTTAACCTCCTACAGTGGAAAACGCACACAAACACACACGATTAAGTACGCACACAAACATATAACTACTGTAAAAATTAACAAGCTTGGCGTGGGGTTTTAGTGAAAACATATGAATCTTGTCTCCGTACTTCAGTGGCAAATGGCTGCATTAGTTTCAACTCGTATCACGATAATCACTTCATGATTCCATGCATAGTTTGTGTTGGTTTGATGGAAGCCAGAATAGTTGTATTACAAATATCCTGGAGTGAGCTTAATAACTAAATCTAGATTTACACATTTTGATGCAATTGATCTTTCGGTTGCGCTGTGTTATTTACTAAAACAAGCTACAAAGTCACTCATAATTGGCTCGGCAGAGACGCTTTATATGCCTTTGCTTGTATGTGCTTATACATACGCACGCGCAACCAGAGAGGGATCACCTATTGTCACCCATCGTTCTACTTTCACACACACTCGCACACACCAGTCACCCTGTAAATCCTGGTCTATTCACACACCGCACAAAAGCTGTTGTTATACATTCCTGTGTCAGCTGACATGAAACTGAGTAGCAGATGAGAAGCAATGAAATCAGAACACGATACAAAGCATAACGCTAACAGAACTTTGTCTTTGTGCCACGGACGCACATCTAACGCTAAAGTACAAACAGGGTGCAGGGACAACAGGAGGTCACATTCAGTGCAAAACTAAAATGGACATAGAACAGTCGCTATTAAAAAAAAAAACATCAGTTCAGTGACGAGACCATGGAGAGCAAAGATCTCTGGCTTTGATGGCGCATGCTAACAAATGAACACACACTATGCTGAGTGTGGGACTAGTGAAGAACCTTCCCTGCAGTTATAATACAGATAGTAGGATAGTGGGTTTGCCTTGATGATTGATGAATGATTATATCATTTCATCATTAGATTATATCATTTAATGACATGTCATCAATATATTAAGTGAACACAGAGACTTCGGTTTGTCTGTGTTTTACAACCTGCACAATGTGTGCTTTATTGTTAGCAGTAGCATCTCGGCAGAATGATGGGATACAGGTGGCTTAAAGCTCATAAAATCTCATAACATTTTTATTTCAGACCGTAAGTATTTATTTTTTCCATCAATACAAATGAGTAAATGAGCAAATGAGTAAATGAGCAATTGTTCAACTTCCTTAGTTCAACTTCCTTAGTTATTAATTATTTTTACATATATTTTGTTTACACTCGCCTACCCTGATTTATCAGGACAGTGCTGTTGTAGTTTAATAACATTTAACTGTTCTAGC
The DNA here is from genome assembly GCF_009769545.1 of Cyclopterus lumpus. Lineage (NCBI taxonomy): Eukaryota > Metazoa > Chordata > Actinopteri > Perciformes > Cyclopteridae > Cyclopterus > Cyclopterus lumpus. The sequence continues at coordinate 7,822,738 of NC_046974.1, forward strand.
AACATGGACAAACAACTCGCATCAGATTTTGATTCCAATACTGTAATGCTAAATCCTCATTGGGGAACAGAGTTACTGTACATGACACCACCGCTTTCAACTGAGCCCCAACCACTCAAAATCAGAGAGGGTAAAAAGAGAACAAAATACAGAAATAACCACTGGTTATTTCACAAATAAGATTTTAGGTCCTTTTAAGTTTGCAAATATCCAATTTACTTAAAAGCTTGGAAAAGAAAAACCTATAGCTTCTCCTGGCAACAGCAGTGACACACTATCACTTGACCGTCATGTAATAGTTCTGCTCTGTTTTTCTTCTTTGGGCAGAAGCAGCCAAGGAACCAATCAGCCTAAAATGATATTGTATAACTAAATGAACATCAGCAAAGGCAGCAGACCTTCTCGGTATCATTACAATTCAACCACAGAGTCACAAAGAGAGTCAGCTGGGAGAAAACGAGAGCATTGCGCTTGATGTTATTAGAACATAGTTATTGGATTACAGTATGAACAAGACCTGCACCCTTGATGCCTCCTGCCCTGATTGGATGACGTCAGTTAGCTGGATAAAATGTTCCTTGTCTGCAAGTAAATTAGCTCATGCATGAGTCAAAAAAAGTTGTTTGTGAGGGTTGTGCTCCTGTCGAGCTTTCCCCTTAGCACGAAGCCTCACTAACTGACTAAACTATAAACAAAGTCAAAACAAACATTCATATATTTCCAATAAATCTCTCGTAGTAGCTTTACTGCTAGATTGTTCTGTGTCAGTTTGCCTGACCTTTCCACCGGATGTTGTGACTTCTTTGGATGTAAACCCGTCAAATTCAATTACACGGGCAAATGACAGCCCTAATATGACATAACATATCCGTGGTACCCATTATAATGTAGTGTCAGCTGGCTGAGGTAGTGAGAGGAATATAGAAGTGGAGTGAGCACTACGGACATATCCTCCAAAAAAGACATTCATATCTTTTTATTTATTTCATTTTCATTTGACCGCTAACCGCTAATCATAGCCAGCAAGCCTCGGAAAACTCCCATCCCCTCTGTCCTGAATGCAGAGTACGTCCCCTCATCCTACCATCACTTGGACAAGTCAAGTGGAGCCGGCGAAGGAGAACCTGTGGCTTTAATGAATGTGTAATCAACTTTGTTTGAGTGCTCTTCAAAAGGAGCATGTGGCAGGCTCTCTTTCTCTGCCTTTCTCTGCCTCTCTAGCACACACACACACACACACAGACACACACACAGACACACACACACAGACAGACGTGGCTGGTGAGTGCTGGAGTGCTGGAGACAAAAGATGCCAGCTTGTTATTGAGGAGAGGCTCCAGGCAGGCTACACAGCGGGGTGAATAGCCTCATCAGCACCATCTCTTCCTGTGCTTCGATCCATCCCTCGCTCTCCAATCATGCTAATTACGGCATAGAAGTGGCAACACGCAGACCCGTACCTCACACACAGGCACACACACACACACACATATATTTGTGCTTGCATCGGGGTGAAATATATACAGATTGACCCCATCAGTGGCGTGGGTGCACAATCAAGTGCATGTGCGTGTTTGTGCGCGTGAGATGGGGAGAAAAGATTAGCGCACTTATTTGCGACAGAGATCGGAGTAGTTTTGAGTGCCACACACAACATAGGGAGTCATTCAGTGTCCTCACATTCACTAATGCATCACTCACAGTGCACTTCATTGAGAAAATAAATGTTATTTTTAAGAGTATGTACACATATGGCTGATGCTTTAGCCAGAGTAAATAGCATCATATGTGTTAGTATATTAGGAGATATTAAAACTAAACCGCAGCGAAGAACAGCTTCTGCGATATATAATCAATGTAAAGATTGCTCCATATTGTTATTTTGTGAAAATACTACTCTGGTTTTCCTCATCTTGCACAAATTCCAACCTTTTCGGTGGTCTCTTCTGTGAATCTACTAAACTTTTGAATGTGATGTTTTGAACTCGTGAACTTTAAAGCGAACTCACCTTAACTCATGATATAGAAACAACTGTATCTGTATTGTGTTGTAAAATTAATGAACCAATGGAAAGATGTAGAACAGAATAACAGCACATGTAAGTGTGTCCTTCAAGAAGACAGTATACAGTATAGTGCCTGTTCCAATACAAAGGGACATAGACTTCTCTCTATGTGCTGTCTGAAACCTAAATAACACTGCTTTTACTGAACCTGCCATATAGCTTTATTGATATTTATGTTCTAAATGTAATCTGAAGGTTGAGATTCAGCTTTTAAATTAAATGCTCTGACGGTTTTGTTTTGCCACTCTACTCCTGTGCATTTAATTCAAACTTTAAGTTCATGGATGAGGCTGGCAATACTCTATATTATTCTTATTGTTAACAAATCCCTGATTCCTACTAACCATACAGTATTTCCTGTATGGTTAGTAGGAAGACAATTCCCCCACCAAGTTCCCATATTATGAAAATGCTTTGTCAGTTACTAACAATTTTCTCACAGATTAGGTGTATGGAAGCTTCGAACAACCGATGTGCCATGTGAAACCAAAAGTTAAGTACTTATTTTAACCTAAAACATTAACTTTTACTTAAGCTAACAGAGCAGTTTTGTGCAATACCAGCATTTTATCCTGGTGACGGGTTGGAAATACTCACACGTGTCTTAATCTGCAGTTGAATATAGTCCCCAACAAATACACTATTTACTTGAATATTTTGGCTTAAAGCTAATGTCTGTTTTTAGTAAATTAAACAATATATTTGAGAGAAATTGATGTCCTCAGTCGTAATAAATATGCCCCGTGCTGACCGACTCAAGTTAGAGAAGTCCGAAAGTATTGCAAGACGTATTAAGGCATTGTTTATTTTTTGGGGGGGGGGATTTGTTGATGATGAGAAAAATATTTCCCAGCCGTATCGTGTAAAATGCTGACTGTCAGCTTTAGTTTCAGTTGACATCTAAAGCCCCTTGTGGAACTTTTGAATGCCTAACCCCCAAGGGTGCTAAAACTCCTACTGTTCCCCCAAGATTCTCCTTTTAATCCCTCAAATACCCTTAAAGCGGAAAGTCAGCACTTGAACTCCTATTTGAAGTCCAATGTGCAGGGATATAGAGCTGACTGATACTGTGCAGTATGTGAAAAATAATAAATTTCTGATCATATATCGGTGACTGAATACTGTACATGGGTGAGAAATATAAATCTGAAACATACACTATACTGTGCTATACTGTATTGTATTTATCTGTTTCGCTTGTTTCTGTCATGCTGACTTCTTCCTGAAAGAAATGTAGGTTTAGACAGCATTTTTAACAGCTCTGAGTCTATCTGTTAGCACCTTTTAATGTTAATGACTATTTGTGGAGTCACATTTACTGTACAGTGGGTGTTTTTATCTGTGATCGTTGCCAAAATCTGGGTATCAATTTTAATGTCTTCTATTCAAATAAATTACAGTATTAATTTCAAGCAACAGAAGGTCCTCTTTTTTTTCTTTTTCTTTTCCTCCACATCAAACAACAGTTGGGACTAAAAGATGGAAGCAAGCATCTGGCACAGAAAGTACCGTACAGCTCCCACAATGTTCAGAGAGAGAATAGACCAAAGAACAATTCACTCTGTATATGTCTCTGCCACGGCTCACTCCGTCTGTGTGTATCCTGACCCACGGTACGAGTGCACACAGGTGACAGGGAGGATGACAAGGAAAAGGCATCAGGGAAAGAAAGGCTCTGTGTGTGTGTGTGTGTGTGTGTCAACAAAAAAAAATGAGGCTGAGTGTGTTGCTGGTGTCAGATAAAAACATGTCTGTGCTGCACTGGACCTTCAGAGAGAGCACACTGCATGCATATTAAACCACAGCTGAGCTGCCTTCTGGGGATGAACCATATGTCAGTTATAACACCAAGAGACTCCCTGTCATGTAAATACAACATCATATTTGATCGTTTACTTTATGGAATAGAAACGGAACGAGACATCTTTGCTTTCGTGCGGAGAGTTAGAAGAGAAGATCAATTCCACTCTTGTGTGTGTACACTCAATATGAAGCTATCTTAGCTTAGCATTACAAGTGAAAGCAGGGTCAAACAGCTAGCCTGGCTCTGTCCAGAGTCACTGCATCCAGACCATAGCCTGTATAAAATATGGACATCCTCGTGTTGATGTCACCCATAGGTTAGCGTATTTTCCAAAATCTAAAACTATTCCTTGAAGAGCAGCTTGATTTGAAGACTTCACTAATAATTTAACTTTCACTAAAATGAATAAAGACTTCATATTTCTTTTGATGGATTAAACTTCGCAAATACATTGAGTCGAATGGATTCAGGAAATAATGAAAACCTGAAAAGCAGAAAAAAAGCACATTCAAATAACTAATGCAGAGCAGCATTTACAAAATGTTAAATAGATGTAATTTGCAGTAAATTGTCTGAAACGTGCAATAACCATTAGTTTCTTTAAGCTGCTGATCCATTTTCTGTTATTGTTTGATATAATTGAATTTGGACATTTCATTACCCAAAAGTATTAGGTGTTAGGGGCTAGAATAGAGTTATCTTCAGGATAGAAAGAGCCTCTAAAACAAATTTCAGACCCCCTTGGGAGAGTAAATGTCTCCACTGAAAGCCAGCAGCTCATTACAACATGATGATGGATGCTTTATTGCAGGTTTTACAGACTGAAATAATGGACAGACGCATGATAAAGAAATAACCTCACCTGACTACTGGCTGTGTTTAGGGGGGACCTCCAATAGTATGAGAGATAAACCACAACCAATGTGTGATTTATAAGTAAAGGTCATACTAAGCAGGTCTCCTGTCAGCCTTTGGGAAGCTCTGCCTTGCACTGCATCTGGTTCCTGTCATTTTCCAAACCAGCAGAGAGAGATTCAGCGAGCAAATGTCTGACGTCTGTCAGAGCCACCACAAGCTCCAGGTAGCACCATCTGTGCTTCTTTTCATATCCTCCCTTTTTTGTCTTTCTCCCATACAACACTTATCAGTATCAAGTACAAAACCCAATGCATGATTGTTTTAATTCAAGGTAAGTAAATTGTGTTTAACAGAAGGTAACCATGTGGCAAAGAAATGATAGCTTTACAATGAGATTTAAAAATCAATAATGCAGACTAACAAGAAGTATAGGCAGCTTTAAATGTGTATCAATCTGTTTGCAGGTTGTATGGCATTGCAAAGTACAGCTTACAGTTATTTCAGTCAGGAACAGATTATTATGTGAATATTCAATATGTACACTATCCCCAAACTGAGTGACAATAATTCAATTCCGTACACAGAGAATGGAGACTTAAGTGGATACTGGGGTGAAGGTGGCTTTTTTTAAATGCTAACGAGCTCTGCTTCGCCGGGCCCATTGTGTGTGTGTGTGTGTGTGTGTGTGCGTGTGTTTGTGTGTGTGTGTGTGTGTGTGTGTGTGTGTGTGTGTGTGTGTGTGTGTGTGTGTGTGTGTGTGTGTGTGTGTGTGTGTGTGTGTGTGTGTGTGTGTGTGTGTGTGTGTGTGTGTGTGTGTGTGTGTGTGCTCATATCTGCTCATATCTGAGTCCTTGTGTGTCCTTGTGTCAGTAGGGCAAGTCTTGTTTCTCGTGGTTTTGCGCACACACCGGGCCCGGCACTGCAGAGTGTGTGTGTCCAGCTGAGTCACTCCCGGAGCAAATTAAACAGCAGGTGAGAAAAAAGACAAATTGACTATAGTAAACATTTCAATTCCGAATTGATGCATAATCAGATCTTCTGATCTGCTTTAATAGGGACCACCGGTAAAGCTATTATAGAAACTTATAAACTGTAAAAGGGTCTGTAGTGCGGCGTCAGTGGTCATTGAGTCACTTCTTTAAGGTCACGTGTGTGTGTGAGGCATGTAAGGCTGTCAAAAGCAAAATATAGAGCATCAGCCGCAGCAATAGCATGTGTCAGCACATGAGGTAAGCACTGTGGCAGCAGGCCTGGCCGTAAAAGAGTAAACCAACGGTTCAATTACGCCACCATGATCAAAAAGAAGCATTGAATATATGTTGCAATGAGAATTGATGCTGCGTGAGTGGATCAGAGATCCAAAGTTAACGAGCTTCACAGCAAAAATGAACGACACTCAAAAACAACAGATCAAGTTGTCAATACCAAACGATTGGGCATGCCTCAGAACTTGATGTTATTACCCACTTCCTTGCAAACACATGAATACAAATAACAGAGATTCAGAAATCAAAGTATTAAAATGTGTTTGTATTCCATGCTTTCTTGTTTCAAGCTCAAGAGATGCGGAGCCGGCTTCAGAGATCTGGTAAACCTGACTTTCTAAATCCGTAACCCCAGATTTGTTTTCATTGTCAAACTTGAAGTCTTCATCCACGACCAATGGTGACTCAAGTGACTCACTTTTTTAATTGCATCCAAACCATTGTGACACAGGATATGTTTATTTGTCCAATGAAAACATGCACACGCCTCTACTGAAATCAGACTGACGTTAAAATAAGAAAACAATTCCCAACATTTTCACAGACTTACCTTTAAATTTACTGATGCAATAGCATCTGTCATTGAAAAGTTCAGTAATCAACTTAGACATTGATCAGCATTGAGACAGTAATTAGATGCGCCAGTCAAGGCTGCAAAGAAAGTGCACAGAGGGATAGTTAAAGTAGGCCGAATAAAAACAGGAAAAAAAAAGAACAAAACAATAAGATGGCTGTAGAGTGACAGGAGGTCTAAACTATTAATGACAGCATGAAACTCTGATGAAGATTGACGGACTGAGAGGGGAGAGGAGCCAGAAAACTGAAGCAAAAAAGAGGGAGGCGAAGGAAGTTGGTGGAAGATAAGATAAGATTATCCTTATTAATCATATTAGTCTCACAGGGAAATTTGCAGGATTACAGCCGCATAGTAGACAGTGCAAACGGACAAATGAGAGACTTCAAGATCCAAACAAATATAATAAATACATAGTCAGACAGCAAAGGTAGAATAAATAAGTAAAAAGGGAGAAATACTGTGGGAATCTGGACAGAAAAGGGCCAAAAAACCGAAAGGGGAGCCCAAAGAGTGAGAGAGGGAAGAGGGAACTTGAGTCACGCAACCGTCTATCAGGGTATCAGAGTTTGGGTGGATTTTCCGGTGACAGGAAAAACAAGATAGCTGCCTGATCATCCCGGGGAAGATGGATGACTTTCACTTGTAATCCCTTTGTTTCACGTCTATGAGGAGTAGAGTTAAAGTCCAGTGATACCAAAAAAGAAATTGGAGGTTCTAGAAGTTTGGTGAGTTAGTGACGTAATGTAATCTGTCTTTAAGCATTTCTTTCATCTGTCGCTTTGAATCAAATATGTGTGCTCATTAGGGTTTAGTCTCTATACCAAAATTGGCATTCCCTAAAGTAGTGAACTTATTGTCAGATGGTGGGATAGCTTTGGAAATCCCCTGCCTCACACCTTTCCGATGTCAAATCAGATTATAAAAGTCAAACGTCAGTTTATTTGAGTGCTGGAGTGATCAGGCCTGAAGAATAGCATGCTGTCATGAAGAGTTGAGCGGGTGGACCCAAAACACACGAGAAGTGACTTTAATTCAAGCTGGAGTGCAGGTGAGGCAGAACTGACCACGTATCAAAACACAAAGGAGACTGATTGGCAGGGAGCGGGGACTGACTCACGAGGCTGATTCAGAGGACGTGTGGAGATGAGCAAAGGAGGCAAAGGCAGTGCAGGAGCACAGGAAGAAAATACACGGCAAACAGAAAACCTCGAGCCCAGAAAACAACTCAACAACCCAGTCGACAACAAGTCTGAGAGGATCTGGATCACAGTGCCAGACTCCGATACATGCCGTCAATGATGGTCTTCACAAGACTAGTGCTACAAATGTGTGTGTTTGGGCTTTAAGAATCCACGGTGAAGTGTGTGTGTGTGTGTGTGTGTGTGTGTGTGTGTGTGTATGAGGCATTTCTCCAGAGGCAAATTGAAGGACTATCATTTATCTTCACTGTCAGCCGCATCGCTGCCTCGTACACTGAGGACATCATCTCACATACCAGCTAGGAGCTTTTTTCCAACATGGAGAGTTACAACAAACGTCAAATTTGCTCATTTCTCCGGCTAATTGCATTTGTATTAGATATCAGTTGTTTTCCGTGAGTGTTTTTATGGGAATGTGGATTTTTCACATCATTTTGAGGAGTGCTATGGTTTGCATGTTCCACATGTTATCGCACGTGTGTCAGTGTTGGACTAGCATTGGTCTAGTCTTGGTCTTGATACAGTGTCACTCTAATCTGGTGTGGGAGGATTGTACAACCTGCCTCACTTTGAATGAACTGTGGAGACTCCAAAAAGCTGGCATTAACTTTAATGACTTCAGGTTTGGGGCTGCACGGTGGCGTAGTGGCTAGCACTGTCGCCTCACAGCAAGAGGGCCGCGGGTTCGATTCCCGGTCGGAGCGGTCCTTCTGTGTGGAGTTTGCATGTTCTCCCCGTGGCAGTGTGGGTTCTCTCCGGGCTCTCCGGCTTCCTCCCACAGTCCAAAGACATGCTGCAGGTTAATTGATCTCTAAATTGCCCATAGGTGTGAATGTGAGAGTGAATGGTTGTATGTCCCTACATGTGCCCTCGATGGACTGGCGGCCTGTCCAGGGTGTCCCCTGCCTTCGCCCTATGTCAGCTGGGATAGGCTCCAGCGCCCCGCGACCCTAATGAGGATAAGCGGTATTGAAAATGGATGGATGGATGGATGGATGGACTTCAGGTTTGATGTAATTGGCACATATCAATTCATAAATGCAGTACACATTTAAATGGCAGGAAAGTCATATCCAGATATGTACTTTAAATAATGTTGTTGTTGTCTTGACGGCTCCCAGACGATGAATTATTAATGTTGATCTCCTGACCTTCCATCAAACATGTCAAAGCTTTCATTTATTCAGTGAAATATCTCGACAACTATTGCATGCATTGCCATTACATTGTGTGACCTTTTATTGTTTTGGTGTCATAGCCTGTTTCCTGTTTTTTTGAATTCACTCTCCCCATTCGTCATGTCTGGTTTTCCCACCTTTGTGATGGTTCTCTCCCTCCCTCATGTGTTTCATCGGTTCCTAATGATCCCTGCCGTCACCCTCCTTGTCTTTTGTATTTCGTCTCTGTGCTCCCTTTGTCTCCATTGCTGAATGGAGTTGTGTTTCCCTGTAATCCGCCTGCTATGCCTGCCTTTGGGAACCTGTAAGACTTTTTTGCTCATTAAAAATACCTTCTGCCCATCTCAGCCTCTGTATTTGGGTACCTCGTGGTTGTGCTGCTGTCTTCAGGCTTAACAGGCAGCGAGAACGTACAAACTCTCACAATACTTCTTTAATAGCAATGTTCTCTAATTTGTTA